>NC_050477.1:4107368-4407368 GCF_013373865.1 Monomorium pharaonis | reverse complement strand
GCAAGGCTCTCGTTCAGCGGGACAAAGGCTACAGCAGGGAACGACTGGACGCGCTCTCGTTGATAGGGCTGAGCATGCGACTGATGAGCGGGCCGGCGAGTCCAGACAGGCGGTTGATAGTGCGCTGCGCACTGGCGTGCGCCACCCAACTGACTGACACCTTCCGCGAGGAGGAGGTCGTGAAGCTGCGGTTTCTGTTGGACAGCTACGATGCCGTGGCCGAGTTGTACGAGCTAGTCGACGAACACTGCGACTATTCACTGCTGCTGCATCATCAGAACATGCTGCCCGCTTATCTCTCCTCGGTCGTCGACAGTAGTACCGGTGGCGTCTGCCATCTCGCTCATCTATTCGCCGCCTTTAACAGCGCCGTAAGCGAGCAAGAATTCGCCGAGCTGAAGGCGAAACGCATCGCCGAGCTGCGGGAGAGCTTAGTGAAGAGCGTGTTGAAACCGGCGTGCCACGAGATCGAGACCAGCTTACGACTGCACGTACACGCTCATCTCAAACTGGACTCCACGAATCCCTTTAACATCGGCGCGAAAGACAGCGGCAGGGTGGTGCGAGCACCGCCGCTACCGTTGGCCGAAAACATGGTTTGCACCAAGAGGTTCGTCGAGCATTACCTGGATGACATGTTTTATAATCTGACGACGGTAGCTCTGCACGACTGGAGAACCTATCGGACGATGCATGCATTGGCCAGCTACAAGATGGGTCTGGACACAGTGCAGGATCACCTGCCGACGCAGACTCTCGAGCAGGGCCTGGATGCTTTGGAGATTATGCGTAATATCCACGTATTCGTTTCCAGGTAGCCAAAATATTGTTAGTAAGAACTTTAGTTTATAATAAATATTTAGAAATTAATATATTGCCTTTCGTCGCAGGTACCTGTACAATCTAAACACGCAGACGTTCGTGGAGCATAGCAGCGGCAACAAGCACCTAAACACCATTGGCATTCGGCATATTGCTAACTCAATTCGCACTCACGGCACCGGTATCATGAGCACCACCGTGAACTTTGTTTACCAGTTTCTGCGCGTAAAGCTGCATACCTTCTCGCAATTCCTTTTTGACGAGCACATCAAGTCGCGACTAATGCGCGACATCAGATTCGTCCGCGCGCAACGGGAAGCAGGCGCTGCTCCGTACACGTACGAGCGAGCGGAGAAATTCCAGAAGGGCATTCGGAAATTGGGAATGACCGCCGACGGGCTGAGTTACCTGGATCAGTTTCGCCAATTGATCACGCAGATCGGTAACGCACTCGGCTATGTGCGGCTGATTCGCTCCGGCGGCCTTCACGCTAGTTCCAATGCGGTCTCCTTTCTGCCGGATATCGAGAAAACGGTGCCATTCGAATCGCTCTGTCGCGGACTGAATTATAGCGCCACGACACAGGCTGCGGCCAGACGGCTGGAGAACGACATAGCCGATCTGGTGCGTAACTTTACCGAGGGCATTCAATACTTCAAGCTGCTGGTCGACGTGTTCGCCCCGGCGTTCCGAGACGCCAAGTCTTACCATCTGCAACAGTTTTACGCTATCGTGCCGCCGCTGACGCTCAGCTTCGTCGACAACTCCGTGTCCAACAAGGAGAAGATGTTTAAGAAGAACCAAACCGGCGCGGCTTTTACCGACGATGGCTTTGCTATGGGTATTGCTTACATCAACGCGCTGCTCGATCAGAGTACTGAACTGGACGGCCTTCATTGGTTCAAGACGGTGGAACAGCACATCGCTCAGGAGAGGCTCGCTGCAGAGCGCAAAGACGACCATGGCGACGAGAAACTTCAGCAGACCAGGGCGCTCACGCTCCAACGTCTCACCGAGAGAAATGCCGAGTTCCAATTGCTGTACTATAGTCTTTCTGGTGCCAGAGTGTTCTTTAAGCAACCTGATACGTAACGCAAGACAATCTCATTTTGATATTTCGATACTGTCATTTAGGATATTTATCAGTTACCAGTCGATTTTGATATTATTAGGAGAGAAATGGTTGGTACGAGGATTTATGTGTATAAATGTACATTTTTTAAACTATTTCTTTCCAAATTTTTGAATGCGAACGAAACTTTAAATAAATGTAAACTCCATTCCAGCATCCCTTCCAATTTATTCTCATACATGTTTGTCATCATAGCACATGTTGTAAATTACTTAGACTGCCTACGATCATTTTTATAAATATTTTCTACATTCACGATGTCGTTACAATGTCAGAGCTTTGTTCAATAAATAATGATGGCTAGACTGAATGACTAGGTTGTACGTCTAAAGGAGGTGCAATTACTACTTGTAGTTGCAAGTAGAATCGAAAGAATAAATGAATGAAGGCGTGTAAAGTTTCGAATTTTGAATTCAATTCGCGACACACTAAACTGATGATAAATACAATTTAACGTGACATTTTGGGAAATAATCTATAGTAATATTAATTTTGTAAAAATACAACTTAAGCCCTCATCCATTTTTTTTTCGAAGAATCAATTGCTTTTACCAGACCAAATCTTTTTCTTCTCTAGAATCGGATTTCTTAAAAAATCACAATTTCTTTTCAATCCGGACAATCAATGTTGCATTTTTTTAAATTTTTAATAAACTATTGTGCTTAATTAACATTAACGCACTATCGGCATACGATGCACATAGATATGTATATACAACATCAATTACTTTCGTAGCCGTATATGCTAGAAAGCAAACGCGTCGCGTACTTTGCGTACAATAAAAATTTTAATCGTCGGTGACCGTCGCCCTCTTAATTTGCATTAAGTATTTTTATCCAATAACAGCGACGATTTTATCAAGAATATCGCTCGATATATTTCTGCAAAACTTTCTTATGTCAGTCTTCAAAACGATTATACGCAATGATACGCGGTAATAAGGATAATCGCAAGCAACATATGTCACAACAAAATATATAATCTGTCAAAATAAAATTTACGTTACAACGTCATAAAATATCACACTGAATTTTATCAGAAACAGATTCTGTATCCTCACTAGAAAATACATTAAGATTAATTAATGCACTAAGATTAATTAATGCTTTAAGATTAATTAATCCCTACGTATATCTGCATAATTTACCGAGATACGGATTTTTTGATAACTTTTTTTTTACAATTTCAAGCATTTTACTTGATATTCATTGTGTTCGCAGAGTCTTTTTGTCTTCTCACTCTGACGCACCTTCAGGTCTTCAACCTTGCAATTCCATTATCTCTACAGCTATAATTGTCAACCGTGTCAAGTGAGCTAGAAACTTGAATCGCTAATTAATTTACGTTTTACACGACCCTGACATAACTAATCTTGTCTTTCGCAAGTCACGGCACTTAGATATGCTTCTTTCCAAGACTCGTGTAACATCTAAATTACATTAAGCTGCAAATGCCGTTGAATTACCTTTTTTTCCCAATCGACAAGAGACAAGAGCAAGTATTACAATAAGATCGTATAGTTATGGGAGATCTCTCTTTAGGATTGAGGTTTGGACGATTCTTCCGGGTCCAGGAGATCATCGCAAGAAGCCGTCGGTGGTAACAATTGCCTGCCGCCGCGTTTCTTGCTGCGAGTGAACACCTTCGTAAGTTGCGCGAATTTGCGTCGGGATACTGCAAGGATACGTTCGTCGTTAGTGAAATAAACATTAAACAAGTACGTGTGCTCGTAATTCAAATAATTGTTTTCTAATTCATTACGCTTACGTTTGCCCATGTTTTTCAGTCTTTCTTTGAACAGATCCTCGTCGTCGTGACCAGTCTGGCTGCTGCATTTTTCCAGTTTCGAATCTACAAAGAGTAAGAAAAGACGTTCAATTTTCTTTTCCCAGTTGCACTCCCTCACAGAGCATCCCTCAATTCTTTACCATTTTCTAACGTGGACAGGAAATCCTCATTCCAACGTAGCTCTGCCATGAACTCCTCGTTCTGCAGGAACATAGCGATTCTCTCGTCCTCCAGCATAGAGTTCTCCTGTGAATACGCCGAATCAATGCCATCGTCCGACATCCCTTGCTGAGGGAGCCTAAGAAAAGTATCTGGTAATGGTCCCAGCAGTGGAGGCTGCCACTTTTGAAGGCTGCTTTTTAACGATTTGCTAGGGTCTTTTCTGGGCGACTGCTTTGTGGTGCTCGGGAGCACCTCCTCCTTCTGTTCCAGCTCACTCCTGATCTTCTCATTCTCGTTGTCCGTGCTCATGGTGAGCAACTGGTCGATTGTGGTGTCCACTGCTCCCTGATTGGATCTCAGCACAGCCTGTGATTTGACGTAGCAGTTGTAACAGAATGCAAGCATATTCCCAAAATAGAACATCGTTGATAAAGCAGTACAATAGTTTATTAATAAAATATGCATGATGCTGCGAATCCCACCTCTATCACATCGTCATCCATCTGTGGAAACATGTTCTTGAAGTCTGCCATCGCTTGGTAAAACTCCAGCGTTGTCTGCTGCTGCTGCTGCTGTTGCTGTTGTTGCTGCTGCTGCTGCTGCTCCGTAGCGGAAGCCATGGTGACGTTTCCGGATTGACGACGAAGCTGCCGGGGCACAATCGGAATTGTTGACATAATGTTAGACACATTGTGCGCACATACGCGCGTGGTAATACCTACAATGACCTTCTGGTGACGATTTTCAAGAAGTGACAGCCACGAGAGCATCGCCCATGCCTATGAACACCGGTGCGCGCGTCGTTACTCTCGCGTCAATTAGCAACTGGGTGTCATCTTCCCGAGCGGCCGTCAAGTGGACTGGGCGCGTGTTCAGGACGATACGACACCGGTGCCGGCTTACGTCATCGTACGAAAGCACGTCGAAGGGGCACCTTGGCGGTAGGTCGACTGTCAAAATCCTACACCCACTCTCAGCTCGTCTCGACACTCTCGACTGGCCTCATGAAACCGGGACTCTGGAGGATCTCCAGATCGCTCACCACTGGTGCAATCAGGCCGCGGTTGCGCGTCGCGATTGGCCGTCTTCTTCTTCCTCGGAGCGTCGTAATATCACAGTCGTCCGAGGACCTCAAGGATCACAGTAATCGCACGGAGATTGCGTCTTCTCCTTGGAGTATTTCCCCCCTCAGATATTATTCCATCCTGACCTTCCTGACTTCAGAAAGATTGACCTATAGCGGATAATCGTCGTCTTCTTTAGGAAGGACAGAACTTTGCATTACCGACGTCGCTTGCCTCCGCGATATTCCTATGTTACCGACCTCGTTCGCTAAGAGCGGCGTCTTGCGTTTCGGTTGACGTAGGCGATCGGCGACGACGGACGATCAGCCGGCGTCGCCGCCGCGCGCGCGTTTTTTCTCTCTCCTACCCGCGTGGAAAAATCGCGCATTCATTGGCGCGGATCGGCGCGACGCGCCGGGATCATCCGATACGCGTGCATACGTAATACACGCGTAGTCCGTCGCCGCGTCGTGCCTGATTGGGGCGAGGAGAGGAGTAAGTGCGAGGTGCGAGTGACTCGTCTGTAGGTCTGTATCTGTACTCGTCGCGCGACGACGACGGTGGTTGGGGTAGTGTTGTCTATCTCTCTGCCGCGCGGGGCCTGCGTCGTCGTCTCGAGAGCAAAAATCGGCGGCTTCTCGCGTACTCGCCGTGATTACTCCGAACACGCATAATGGGCCGACGTGATAGACGATTTTGCATGCGGTACAAATAAGGCAAGGCGACACGTTCCTCGCACGCGTTCGCCGTAGCCCGGCGCCACCCACCCCCTTTCTGAACGGTTCGCGTAGACGGCTTCCCGGAACAAGCATCGTCGTGAGATTCGTAAGGTGATCGAGACCCCCTCCGAGGAATTCCCAGGATGTATCGCAAACTGAAGTACGAGGTGGAGTACCTGACGGAGGAGCATCTCACCGGCTTCGAGAGTTACAAGGTAAGCCTGTCCGCGATTTTGATAGTGTTATATATCTTTCGTTACGTGGGAAATATCGATTCGACGAAATCGTATCAATGTGTCGCGTGTGCACGGCAAATGAAACTCATCGTCACAGATATATCTGTAAGGTCTGTCCGATTCTTGTTGACGATTTAAAATTCGGTAGCTCGCAAAATGGACCAAACCTGTATTTTGTGGGTTAATTTCAAACCGTTTTCGAAATATAGGGGATGAGAAAATATTATATATCTACATCAGGCAATTGCAATAATCTTCTGTACGTTTTTCGTAATCTTCTATACAATCTATAATTTATGATAGTATACGTATTTTCTGTAATCTTCTATACAATCTATAATTTATGATAAAAATATTTTACATTTTTTTCTTTTAACTTCTAAATATGCAAACTTTATTCAAATAATCCGAGCTTATTCTTCCAAATATTATAATATAAATAATATGTAATAAATGTAATAATGTATATAACATTTCTGATTTCAGTATAGCTCCCTGGACACAAGTCCCCTGAGCGTATACATTATGCATCCCTTTTGGAACAAAGTGGTACAGGTAGAATATCTTTTTCATTAGCGAAATAATCGATATATGTTAATGAGATTAGTTTTATTTTATTTCGTAGCATTGTAATAGAACAAAAAATTTTTTCTTTACATAGTATTTTTACTACGAGTGCAATCTATATAATGTTATCTAATATTGTATACTGTCTTGTTTTAGTATTGTCCAAAATGGATTGCTCCAAACGTACTAACTTTCTCGGGATTCCTTTTTACTGTGCTAAACTTTATGCTATTTGCGATTTACGACTACTATTTTTACGCATCCAGTGATGACAAGCCGGAATACCCTCCGATAGCACGATGGGTCTTTGCCATGGCTGCTTTTAACATTTTTATGGCATATACGCTTGGTATGTGTATTTGCTTCATATGTAGATTTAATATTAACAAGTAGAATTTAAAGAATCTAAAAATATATATAATAATTGAGATAATATTTTTATAAAATAAAATATATCTTTTGAAGTATAGACACATAAATTCAATATTATATGATCCAAATTGAATTAAATTTGAATTACACAGTCGATTGAATATACTTTTATCGAAACAGATAAAATGTAAATCTCGTTAAAGTACCAGTCCTTTAGGCAATAACTTCATTTACAATTGTTATAATTGCAGACGGGATAGATGGAAAGCAGGCAAGACGCACACAAACTTCTGGCCCCTTAGGGGAATTATTTGATCATGGTTTAGACAGTTGGACTGCCATGTTGATCACGGTGTGTATGTACTCAGTCTTCGGCAGAACGGATCACAGTGTCTCGCCGTTGCGAATGTACTTCATACTATGGAACGTATTTATTAATTTCTATCTAAGTCATTGGGAGAAGTATAACACAGGTGTATTGTTTCTTCCTTGGGGATACGATGCTTCCATGCTAGTAAGTTTGCTCAAATGATATGATTTTTAATGTACGAAAATGTATCTTTTCACGTTAGTAATTGACTTTTATTGCTTTCTTGATCTGTCAGAATTAACATCTCATTTTCTTGTTGATTTTGTAGGCAACTGTCATTGTATTTACACTTACCAGTATAGGTGGACACGAAGCGTGGAAATTCGAATTGCCAGGTGGTATATCGGCGGGAATAATGTTTGAATTGTTGTTTTACGTTAGCGCACTTGTGTCCAACCTGCCGGTCGTCGTTTGGAATATATATAAGTAAATATCATTTTATTATTATAGCAAGTAACTGTTTCTGTAAGAAAAATTATTAATACCAAAATATTTAGATAAAAACAATTTTAAAATTTCTATTAAGAATAATTATAATAAATATTGATCGACCAGTACCAGTTCTTTTTTTATTAAATTGTCTGTTTCTCTCTTACAATTTTTTTAATTTGTTTTTTATAACTTTTTTTTTTAATTATATAAACACTGCACTTGATTATATAACATAATTATTTTGCATCGTCTTACAGATCGTACAGAGATAAGACCGGCAAAATGCGAACATTTCCAGAGGCTATAAGGCCCTTGGTACCTGTAATTTTGTTTTTTATAATTTCCACTGTCTGGATAATGCACTCGCCGAACAATATTTTAGAGAAGGATCCGAGAATAATATACTTTGCCATTGGCACTATTTTCTCTAATATATGTGTAAGATATTTACATTCAACATAGCAATTACTCTATTAACATTTTCATTATCATAATATTATTCACTTTAATGATGTTTACATTACAGTGTCGACTAATTGTATCACAAATGAGTAGTACTAGATGCGAAATATTACCATGGATATTATTGCCAGTCGCAGTGGCCGCTATTTTCTCGTTTATCTTGCCCAGTATAGATTTGGAAATTATGTATTTAGTCTCCGTAGTGGCCTTGTTGGCGCACATTCATTATGGCACTTGTGTGGTAAGTTTAATAAAATGTCATATGTGATTATAATTATAATCATATGACATATATTTTCAATTATACATAGTAAGCCTCTAATTTTAAGCTTTCTAACCATATTTATTACTGTTTTTATAATTCAAGACACTTTTGCATGTGCCAACGTCATTGGTTTTCTATAATTATAGGTACGTCAAATGTGCCGGCACTTCCGTATTCAGACGTTCACCATAAAAGATCATTCCGAATGACTACTTGCCGACGATGCATGTTAAAGAACGAAGAGACAAGTACAACAAAAGATCGATAACCTAACACCGGAAAAGCAAGCAGGAAGAAGAGATCTGACACACACATACACACACGGACTTTTTATTAGAACTTCACGAGGAATTAACTACCATGACATAAGCACTTGTAAGAGAGAATAAGGAATTTCTAGAATCACGTCCTTTTATGAAAATACACGTACCATTGGCGCGGAAACAATAATAATAATGCTGCTCGCAGAGATTTAATATAGTACGCTATTTTATTCCACACATATCTAAAAAATAGTGCCTGTTGGATCGCCTATTTATTTCTATACGCAATAACAAAATTGTCCATAATGTTGTTTAACTACTGTGATATACTTATCTGTATCGCTTTATCTCCAAGAGCAGCAGTTCGTCCATAAAACATTCTCTCCATCGTGGTATTCCGCTAGCTTATATTATATGTGTGTACGAATACCTTTTCTTTGAATGCTGCCGAGCTCATTCAACGGTAAACTAAAGATGCACCTCTTCGTTTTCGACATGTGTCGTCCCTCGGACGTCGTTATATACTCAATGTACATTGTATCTACTTATGTTTTGCTTTTTATTTTAATTCTCTTGTTTTTTCTCTCTTCCTTTTTAGTATTCATAAAAGCCGTGTAAATTATCGGCAATTATATTAGTGCTCGGAAATCAGATGATCGAATAATTCAGACAGTTTGAATCTTAAGACTGAACGTTAAGTAATTGTTTTCGAACTTTTCGAACTGAAGAGATATTTAAACTATTTACACTTATTTCAGGCCCGAAAATTCAAAATTATTGTAGTTTATATCTAAATTTTGATATTATAGGTTTGAGTTGCTTGCATTCTTCCACGCGCAAACAAACCTATTAATGTAAAAGACTTGTGACAAACTAGTCTTTTATTTTTGATGCGCACTTATTTCCAATCTTCTTCACTATCCAAATTGTCCGAAATATTCGAAATAAATGCTTTTTTTAATTTTCGAACTATTCGAACAAATCGAATACACAGAATGTTCGAATATTTTATCTGAGCCCTAATATATAAATTCTCTTTTATAGAATATTGTATGTGTTGTGTAGTATACTTCAAACTGCATTTAGTACAATGTGTACGTCAAGTAAGAAAAGATAGAATGTGAGTTTATTGCTTATCGAGTGTACATTTTTGCGTTGAGATATGTGTACAAACAATTTTATCGTGTATGATTTTTGTAAATTGCAACGATAAAATTCTGCTACAATGGAATGTAATGTTGCGATAATATCGATATACAGCTAATTTCTTTTTTTCTATTATACTTTAAAATTCACTTGATCGCAATTGTAGATATATCAAAATAATGCGATTTACCGAGTACAGTGTAAAATAAAATAATGTGTATTACGATAAGAAGTGTAGACGGTAAAAGTGAAGACAGCATTTCTTTTGTGAATTTAATAAGTTTTCTCAAGCTTATATATAAATTTTGTTGGACTATACATATATATATATATACGTACGTAATATATTACAGTGTAATGTAATACTGCAAGACACCGAAGAATATCACGGAATAAAAGATATTTTTACAAAGCAAGGTGTGTGTATGCGCGCGCGCGCGTATTGCTATCTAGAATTTAGGAATTCAGCTTTTATCTTGGCACGTTCCTCTGGAGGCGGCAGATGCGGCTTAATGCCCTTAGATTTGCGATCGGTTTTTATGGAAGTCTGTAAAAGAAAACAGTTCTATCGAAAGTGCAATTTTACGCGAATACGGATTTATAAGTTGACAGAGAAGTTACCCAAAAATTTCTACAGTTCTTGTAATTGAGGAAGTATGGCTCGCACAAGTTGCGATCTGCCTGGTTAGAATCGAGGCACTTTAGAGACAGGAGATGCTCCTAAAAGTTAAAAAAACATTAACAAATACACAAGCTCTGAGTAGCAGTCATGTAAAGCCTATACCCATCAGGTACTATTAGGTAAATTATTATTAAAGATTACCTTGACTGGTCAAATAATTTTTCAATTTTAATTTTTTGTTTCCAACTGATTCTAATTTTTAATTCGTAATTTTCAATGTGTAACTTGATAGTAGTTTTTTTACAGGGTAAAATGTGAAAAATGAACAATTCATTAATTTAAATGATAAAAATTTGTACTTTTGCCCTGAGAAAAAGTTACATGATTACTATCCTGGTCTAAAGTACTTTTAGTAGATGACATTTTTTTCTTAGTTACATTTTCTTAGATATCTTTTATCCAAATCTCGAAATGCATTTATATTTAAGAAACTAATAGAAAATTATATAAATGGTCCGACAAACATTAAATTTTTTCTAATTTGTATCTAATTTTTTATAGCAAAGTGATTTTCATCCAACATTTTATTGATATATTACAGAGATGTCATTTATCTATTGTTTTTCACTAATATCCTATTTAAACAAATATTAATTTGAATGTGTATGCTTTTTATACAACTCGTTATATGTTATACAGTTATCTAATTCCCAATTTTATTTGCTTTATGTACGTAATGTGTAAAAATATATAAATTAGTTATACATAAAAAATAAAATATAAAAATTAAGTATTACATAATATGTCATTAATAAGTTGAAAACATGATAGAATAATATCAATTTTGATAAAACAAACATTGAATTAAAGATAGTCATATGTTAAGCAACATACAAAGAATAACAAATCTAACATTTACGAATCAAAAGCAGAAATATATACATTTTTAAATCTAATTCTAGTAGATTTTATAAACAAGGTAGTATTACTGTAAAAAGGAATATCTAAAACAAAATACGAGTTTACGTTCGTACAGTGCAGACTAGTGTTCAATAAATGTGAATCGTTCGGATACCTTGTAACAAGGATTGTCCGTTTCCTGATTATGTCGTAATGTACGCTTACTCGTGACATCCGCTCGTTCCGTAATATTATTGGAATTTTTCTGTGTATTCATTTCGCCAACAAGAGAGGATAAAAACACTGCTTGTAGAGGATAGATACAGGTTTGGTTGGCTCTCTGTATCTTTCTTGTGTACTATTATCTTAGCTAAAAACATGGACACATAGATCCAAATGAGTGTACATGCACTAGCCGTGAATGTGTGTTATATTTGTGTATGTGTGTGCATATGTGTGATATGATTAATTTTTGCAGCTGTGGTAAGATAATAGCAAATTCGGATAAACATTCATATAACTGCACTTTATTATGAAATATGTAACAATTTATTAAAGGATTTAGTTCGAAAGCTTTAATAGAAGATTTTACTTAAAAGATGTTTCTCATCTTCTTCAACTCCACTTTGATCAAATAATTCCTTCAAAATCGTAAAATATCATTCTTTTGTTACTTGTACTACTTTTTTCACAAATCACGAATTTATCGTCGGTGCCTGCATCGTGAAGGAAGCCGCGAAATTGCGTGATTTTCATTTCTTAACGCCATCGAATAAAATTTGTCAGGTTTTTTCTTCCCATTTGAGAAGTAGCGTTCGATTAATCTAGTTAATTGTATACATTATATACATATATATATATATATATATATATATATATATATATATATACACACATCAGTAAGTTTTGATTTTATCCATATATATTTAACTTCACATCTTGAACTTGTATGAGTTAAACAATTGGCCTGTTCTTTTTAGCTGCACTATTACACTGGTGCAATAAGTTAAAGTAAGACAAGTATATTTTTTCTTATTCTAACTTATTGCATCAGTGCAACAGTGCAGCTAGAAAGAACAGACCAAATGATTCGCGATTTGCTATTTAAGACTATTTGAAATTCACAATTAGGTATTCACATAAGATATTTAATAATACGAACAGACACATATTAATTATCATTCATTTATTGCGTTTGTATTTGTCATTTACTATTTCGAAATCGTGCTAATTCGCTAGCTCTTTTTTATAAATCAAAGAATCACGCATTCAATTTTAAAATCGAACCGTAACAATCGAGCGTCATTCTAATGCGCCATTTCAAAGAAAAGGAAGAATAAACGTATAATCAATTCAAGTTTTACGTGTAACAAAAAATAAAAATTCGTAAATTGTTCGTGATCGAAATTACGATTGCTATTTTGCTTGAATTGCGCGGTCTTATAAAAATTGCACTCCTCTGTTTCAGTATCCAAAGATGCAGATGAACGCGCTAATCTGCAACAAGTGCTTCTCGCCGATATACAGAGGTAAACGTCCGTACCACATCACACAGTGCGGCCACGTCTTCTGCCAGGGTTGTCTGCAGCAAGGTTTCAAACTTAAGTATATAATTTTAACGATTTTGAGTCTCCTCCACCTCGCTGATTCGCGATTTTTTGCAGTCGAGAAGCAATGCTCGCAATGCCAGCGTGTCGGCAGTATATCATTACCACTGCAGGAGCCGCTGATACCGAAACTGATCTCGTACTTCCAGCCCTTCATCGAGACTCTGGAGACGCTGATGAAGGTCGACTCGTTCCGCAGCAATCAGCTGAAGATAACGATGCAACGCTTCTATGAACTTGTATATAAAATTAGCATATGTCATCTCATTCCCAGGTGGAATAAGAAGTCGTCGCAGCAGTAAGAATGATTACAAAATCATTATCAAAGATCACTTTTCGATCAATCACGATTTTTATGTCACTTTGACGTTGTTGCGACTTGTTGTTCCATTTGGGTTCTCACCGCTTGATTTTTCCTAATCTTTTGTGATTTCTTATCATCGTACTTGCATTCGGCAACAAATAAGAGAAAATTTAAGGAACGATTCTGATAATAAAATGAGACGACAATTAAGAATAATATATATAGTAACAATTAGGCTTCGTTTTTAATAATAAATGTTTTATCATTTAAGTATACTTTATATGCGTGAATAAATATTTCAAAATTTATATTTAAAAAACAAAGCCTTATTCACATTTCATATTATTCTTGATTTCATCACCTAGAATCGCCCTTTTTAAAATTACTCTCACCTACTAAACATCTTTTGTATATTGTGTTTTATATTCCTCATATTCCTATTATCTTTTTTTTACATTTCAATGGGCGCTTCAAGGATAAAAAGTATGAGGTACTGAAGACCCACTATTGGCAGGAACGGCGCAATAATAAGATGTTGATGGAGAAGCACATGATTTTAAAGAACGAAAAGGACAAGCTGGAAAAGAAGCTGCTGTTCTCTGAGCAACGGAGGGAAACTTCACGTTCCAGCTTCCGGATGATGGAGACACCGCCCGATTCCGGTATCTCCATGAACCACGCGTCGAGCACAGGGTAAAATGCGAAAACTTTCAACAGTACGGTGCCATATCTCCAAACGAGATAAAGATGTTGCAAATTCGTTTCTCCAAATTATGCCATTTTATAGATAATTCGAATATCTAAGTGATATCCTTTGATCTTATTGCTGTATTGTAGGTACTCTGTAAATTCCTCGATGGAATATTTGAAAACTCCCAATATAACACCCATACGATCAGTCGATTCGAGGAGAGAGCACAGAAGCGCCGATGGTTTTCGCATACCCAGCCGTAAACCACCGAGATCTGTTGGTTTCCCCAACATGATGTCTTAAATTTAACAGGACAACTCTTTCCTTTATTCATTTTTCATATATTGTCTCAAGTTCGTTATACCGTCTCACTTAATTTACATGTAAGCGAACTTTGTCATAATTTCCTTTTTAATTTAAAAGAAAACGATCTCGTCCAGCGTATAAGAAAAAATGTGATTTAATTTTTTATTGTGAATTTTGACAAGATTAAATTACATGTATTTGATAAAATATATTTTAATTTAACATATTATTTTTCTTTAAAATGTATAGATATTGAATTATCACATTAAATGATTATATTTCTAATTATAAAATGCATTTTTACTAGTATTCTTACAAATTTCGTATTCGCAATCGACGTATTACATTACACATCGATAAATTAAAAAAATTGTATTGGTTATTTCGCCAGAATCAGCTGAGAAGAGGAACTGCTCTTTGTGTGACATAACTGCACCTTTGCATCCGAAATAAACACGCGATTAGACGTATTGCGTATTGGCAGAAAAAAAATAGAACAAAAAAGTGCGAAAATATAAGGCGACTGCTAGTTTGCTTTAATCATTGTCGATCAATCCTGATCACCAGCACGATGGCGATGATTTCGCGTTTCTTGAGACCGGCCGCACGTGATCGCTTTTGAGGTTAGGCGACCGCGACGCAGTGAAGCTACGACGAGAAAGTTGCGCGCGAATGAGATTTAAAAAATTGAAAAATATATTTTTCTTTCCTCGAGATGGAAGTCAGCGTGGGCGATGTAGTGATGCCGGGCGACAGTTTAAACAACATCGGGCCGGTCCAGAAGAAACGAGGAAACGAGAGGGAGATCGTGATCCTAGGTCCCGGACTCCGTCGCGAGGGTGATGCCGTGCTCGTCTGCAAGGCAGGTGTCTTGCGAAAACGCGAGCCGTCTGTTTACTACGTAGACAGTTACCAAAAACGGTACGAAATGACGTGCTCCAAATCGAAATACCATGTTGGTATGCCGGTATCATCCCCTCCTGTAGAGAGAGAGTTAGGATATTTCTGATAAGACTAGTTTGCTCCGGCGATAATCCTATAGATGATCGGGATAAGAATGAAAGAGAAAGCGCGGACTCATACGTCGTCTTGCTCACATTAATTATCTTTCTGGAGTCTGCTGGATTAAAAGGCAATTAAGTTCAAGGAACCAAAATGACATGACTCATATTTAAATGAATATTTTAAATAGTTTCTTAATAGCAATAATTTACAATTTACAATTGACAATAAGTCAATTATTATAAACCTAAAATTATTGTGTCATTGTAAAATTAATTTTAAAATAATTATTACATTATCCAGCACAAATTGGGATACTTATTTTGTTTTAATTTGACTAGCATGTAACATTGATAATTTAAATTATTGTTATTAAAATAAATTTGATGCCTTCAGTAAAAATAAAAACTAATCAATTGACCCTTTTTAAAAATGCTAATCACTATTTATCTATCCATCTGAAATTATTCTTTTACTTTATTCACAGATACATTCCCAATCGGGGCGAGAACGTGGTTGGCATAGTGACGCAGAAGACCGGTGACATTTACAAGGTGGACATCGGGGGCAGCGAACAGGCGACGCTATCTTATTTAGCTTTCGAGGGTGCCACGAAGAAGAACCGGCCTGATGTGCACATCGGTGATCTGGTGTATGCCAAACTACTGGTTGCCAGTAAAGATATGGAGCCAGAATTGGTATGTGTGGACTCACAGGGCAAGGAGAACGACCTGGGTATGCTGAGTTCGGACGGTATGATGTTCACCTGCTCGCTCAGCCTCGTGAGGAAGCTACTCAATCCAGAGTGTCCATTATTTAAGCTGCTCGGTCGAAATCAGGCGTACGAGCTCGCCGTCGGGATGAACGGCAGGATATGGATCAAGGCGCGGTCGGTTCAGGAGACGATAGCCGTGGCGAACGCCATTTTGGCGGCGGAGTACACGGTACCTAGCGAGATGCAAAAACTCTGCGCCAGAATCGAGAAGCTTTTACTTCTCATGACGTAACGCCAGTTCAGGATGTCGAGGAGAATTCACTGTTGGAATTTACTGTTAGCGCGAAGGGGTTGGTTCGAAAGTTCGATGTTTCTTCCAAATAAAGTAGAGAAGAAATTAGAATCTTCCCTTGTATGTAGATCAACACAAATACATTTTGAAGCCAATTCCACCTTGGCATGCGAAATAATAACTACTTGCTGTTTCTTAGTGACGATTACATTTATTGAATAATATTTGTAATAAATTCTTTAAATGAATCTGGAAGTTTTCTTGATAATTCACGTGTAGGACTATTATAGAGTGAGACAGTCATTGTGACAATCATTCTCGCGATGATCGTAGATTTAAATTATAGGTACAAATATTACTAAAAGTGAAAACAACATGATTGTACATGATACAAGTCAAGGTACAAAACAAATATAATCGACATATTTTAGCGATTATAGAAGTGAAAAAGAAACTCGCTTCTCGTAGGAAATTCAATGTTTAATTTTGTATTAACAAAAGAGACTTGAGATTCGGATATTACACATATCGATATTACACTAATGATCGCAAACGGTATCAATATAAGGATACAGAGTGCAGAGCGCCTCTAATTACGATAATTTCCATTACATCTCGCTGATATGTGCCTAGTGTAATGCTCATCTCAACCCGCTTGAGCCGTGCGCGCGACTATATACGATGTTATCTGCCGTAACAGTGAAAACAGTGACAGTATTTGCACTCAAGCACAACCATTACTTTTATTTTACAAAATGTTATTTCGAAAAAGCAATGTGTGTCTAATCCAGATTACATAGAAAATATCTTTGTACTTGGTGGAATGTATTCATTGCCATCGCTTTCTAATCAATTCTAAATCATATAACCATGTACGTAAAAAAAACAATCGTCGGCGAAACAATCTTAAAAACATTGCTCCTATTAATAATAAAAAGAAAAATATAAAATAATAAAACTGTTATAGTCATCTTTTAATCACCAAGTAGCTGTCATGTTTGTAAAACTATTGAAAGATGTTTATTGAATAGCCCATAATTTTCTACGAACTCTTAACGTCGCGTAGAGAATATTTTTGCGCCAATAAACAACAATAACAACTTATTGTTAATTGCACGTGTACTGTTGACTGAGATTTTTATTGATACAGTAAAATAATATACATAACATAAAGATCAATTCAAAAGGAAGAAAAACAATAAGTTATACATAAACGCAACAGAGTATAACAGAAAAAACGATAAGATATCTAGCAAACAAAAACAATTTATTAGTAACAACATAAGTATACTTATTAAAGCTAAACTATTCTTTTTGGTCATTTATGGCCCCTACTCTCCATCTCACAGCACTGTACTAAAATAAAATTCTATAAGACATTATCTAAATGCTATAAAACAGTACATAATACATAATACATAATACATTAACAGTACGTAATACATTCAGAATCGGATTTTCCTTTATTATCTACATCACAGATCTAAAATAATTTTAAATGCAATAAGATCCAATTAACAACAAAACAAGACGAAGAATTTGTAAAAAGATTTTTTAAAGGACAAAGAAAATAAATAAAATTTAAAAAAGAAAATAAATGATTATATAAGCTTAAAAGCTGACTAGCTAAAGTTATAAATTAATATTATAATTATAAATAATTAAATTACAAATTATAATACGTCGCAAATAGAATTACATTTAAAAAAATAATATTTACAGAATCAATTAGAATTAATTAATATTACTCTACATAATTATAATTATAATTTCTTTCTACATCTCGGAATGTACCCTAAAATCCGATCCCGAATATACAGTTTGTTATGCACTAATTATAATAAATTATCAACAAATCGAATCAAATTATGTATTCGCGACATGAGGGTCTTAAGTGTCACGAACAGTGCTATGCCAGCGATGTGCGGCAATTTTTACGAAAAGAAACAAATAAGATTTTCTAGTCGCATAGTAGGAAAACATCCAGTAATCTGACATGAATTACGTACTACGAAACTATCGGTACATTCTGTCATATCATGGAAGAAGCCGTAGCGTTTTTTTTTTCTCTTTTTTTCTCTTGTAGAAATCACACGCATATGTTCATCGCACGTCGGGATGTAATTAGGCAGGCAAATATGTATGTTGGGGGACGATACATGGTGGCACTAGCGACCATAAACATACTATATTCTATTGGCATTGTGCTTCGCTTAATATATACGTTTTTCGTCAAAGAGTGCACTAATCATCGAGGTATATCGGGGACAATTATGCAAGATATAAGAGAACGATTAATCATGCACGCGATATACATTTAACGCGATGGTGCTGTTACATAAGCGATGCAACGATAGTATGCAGGTGAACTGATCAGATAAATTTCAGAGAAGCGGGGAGAACTATTCGCGGAAGAAGATAAAAATACATTAATAAATAAAAAGAGAAAAAAAAGAAACGAATTTAATGTGAGGCATCGATGAAAGGACACACATTGCAATATAAAAGAAATGTGATCTGGAAAAATCAATTGTTTTTCAGAGAAAAATTGTTAAAACTTTAGAAAGAAGAATCCGTTTTAGAATCTTATATGATACTAAAAATATGTTAAGTAAGTTAATAAGTTTTATAGTAGTTATAAAGGAACAAATTAAGAATATTTACAAAAGAATTTATAAGAGCGCAAAATGAAAATCTGAAAATTAACAGTGGGAAATTGTTTTCTCAGGATTGTCTTCTCTCGATGTCTCACTTTAAAAATTACAAACATACTGAAAATTGCACCTATAGGGATTATTACAATAGCACATAGATTATTATCGTGTTTATGATATGAATATAAAATATCTGCCATTATTACTGTAGGTGTACGTTTACACTCACAATTATATAATCTCATCACATCATCAAATATTTCCTTCTACATCACGATTCATGACCCAGTTAATTTTTTGTTTGCTTGCGCCCATCTATCATCGGCGATTTTCTTATTTAATCCTAAACTGTAGAAAGGAATAGAAAATATATTTGCTATATAAATATATATAAAGCGCGCGGTTGGTGTGCACGTCAATTCTTCGTTCGTCAGAATGCCATTATCATTTTTCACTTACTATAGTGATAAGAATTAGTAGCGGATGCGTTTTTTCTATATAAAAAAAATAATCTCCATTACACGAATACATCTATGCGTGTAGATATGCTATTCCCTCCACACAGTACAATGGCAGAAATTCCATGACGCACGATGTTTTTTTAACAGTTTGTTATCGCAATCTTTATCAGCTTAGCAATAGTTATAAGAATAATTTGTGTTGGATTATACTTATTGCCGTTTCGTCTCTGAGACAAAGCGGCTTTCTTTAGTAGTTTTTGCTATAGGCATTAGGTTGTTATATTTAATATTACATTTGATAAAAAGTAAAGGGTTATATTTAAAATTTCTAATGTTGGAAATCTGAAGAGCCGTATTAGCCGAAGAATTAAATAGCTCCATTCATAGTACTTTGCAAATCGCAAAAGAATTAAATTAATTATAATTAACTATATCGTTATAGAAGATAATCTTATAATTACAGTTGTAAATAATCACTATTATTATTATTATATAATTTATAAAAACTTAAATTTATAATCGTGTTGAAAATCTACATTATTATAATTTTTTATTTAACTTTTGTTTAAATTTTTGTTTTCATACGTTGTTCTTAAATATAGCGATTTGCATTGATGTGGGCGAAAATAATACGACTCTTCCGTGGCAAATTAAAGAGGGATGCACTACATAAGTAACTTTCGTGAGCGAGATTCGTCGATTAGCAAAGCCAGACGTGGTATCATTATAGTATCATAGAATCATCGTCTATCTCGACATATAGATAAATATTATCATCAGGTTTTAGCATTATAATCGTAATGTATATAAAAAATTGTCTTTACTTATACCTAAAATAGCATAATGTCTCGGTTATATAAATATATTATATATGTATATATGTGTGTGTATACACGTATTTTTATATCATTATTATAATTATTGTATTATTTTCTTATATGTATATATATATCTATACCATTCACAACACAGAGTGCATAGTACGAAGCTGAATGTCAATTCGCTTACTCTCATATCACCAGTCTTTCACACACACGTACACGTATGTACATACATGCACGCATGTATTCAAGAATGTGCGTTAAAAGAAGAAGCAAATGCAAAGCCTCAATGTAACAACGCACAACCAATTTTTATACAACCTGCGTGCATTAAAGTACCTCGTCATACTTTACAGTTGGCATGAAACTTATACGTGTCTATGCGTGTCATTATGCCTTGAGTGAATTTAATCAATTTAATTAATTAAAATATTACCGTCTCTGATACAGAGAATGTGCGAATTATTATATAAAATAATTTTACAAGTTATAGAAAAATTATAGGATCCGATATATCCGAGAAAAAGCTAAAGCTGTACAAATTTTAACAAATATCTCAAAGTGTTGCATTTCTTGTAACAAATCAAATAATCAAATGGGCAAAACTATAACGGAACAATGTATTCATTGAAATCGACTACTGCTCTACATCAAACATTCATTTTCATTAGCAGAAATCCATCCGTCAACTGCCGTTAACACATTTGAAATCCCGTATACACGCGCGAGACGTAATGTCCCGACGCAGTGTTGTAGACTGTCCAGTTGCTCAATTATCAGCAGAGATTCATCCACGTCTAGCATTATTCAAAATATGTAACGTGTTTCTATCTCATCTTATTTAAACATTAAGTGTATAATTAAGTGCTAGTGATTATTGAAATCTCATTATTGCACGCGACGCAAAGAAAATGCATGTTACTCCTCGCGGACGCTTGTAGGCTGCTGTAGGGCGATCCACTTCCCGGTCGCCCTTTATTTTCCGACAGCGCTAATGAAAGGATACAAGCGGACTTCTTTCTTAATTAGAAAACACGACATCGATCGCGTATCATCGGGGGAAAAAACGGTGCCACCGAAGTGGAACGTCACGTATCTCTTCCCGTTTATTACACCTATTGATACTTGTGCTTCGCAGAGTTCCGTTCGTTTCTTTTTTCCCTCCCTTATTAGTCGCTGTTTGAGAAAATTTGATTTTTCTTACGAAACAACGTGTGTGAGTCGCAGACATAGATGTGATGGTTATTATAGATGTGGTGCAGATGTGTGTCGAAGCGATATATTGCGCATCCCTCAAATAATCGCATATAGATTACTAGCGTGAAAAATATTACGGGCAAAATAATGTAAACGCGTACGTAAAAAAATAAAAGCTCGTATGTTAACTGTTAAAAGAATTAAAACGATATTATATTCTCTCATCCTACAAAATCCTTTCGAATTCGCGGGATTTTTCACACAAAGAGCGCACATAACGAACAGTAGCGCGTCTGAGACGCAAAAGAGGAACGAAGATAAATTTGTAACGGAAAAGAGACTTGCAAAATTCCAATAGGAAGGATCTTTTAACGACTTGCGCACACCTTAAAACGGCAGTAAGTTTGTCATACTGTATATATATATATAGATATATATACGTATGATCCGATTTGCTTAAACGATAAATGAGCATGTTAAAAAAATCTCAATACTTGCATGCTATTGCGTCACTTTTTCCAAAAGGTAAACGCAAACGCAAAATGCATCTTCGTCTTTTTTTAAATATTATTCGTTCATTACGTGTAAGATTCACTTCAAGTTCTTTTAGATTATACTCTTAGAGTTACAGTCTTACTACATTTCTTTTGGCTCACAGGAGTTCCACTTTTTCTTAAGCTCGATCACTGAGCAATCATTTGTGAGTGTGTCTTATTGAGAAATGATACGCGAGGGAGACAGAGAGCTATCCTGCGGTAAGCGTTTCATTAGAAAATCTATCTCCTCTCGCGTGAAGAAATCTGACGTGGAATTTTACATTCTGATTTTGAACACTTCATTGTTACGTTGTGACATCGGAGATCGAACGAGAATGAGAATCTTTATTTTCTTTTTTTCAATTCCTTCCGCTTCGCCAGTCTCGTTTGTTTCTTTGAAATCATGATTCGTTTAATATTATTATAATATTTTGATAGGGAGAGTTATCTCCCGTATTTCTAAAAAATGAGCTTTAATCTATCTAAATTACATTCTCCTCTATTTTACTGCGCATATAAAAATCTACGTCTTAGCTTTGAAATTCCTTATAAATCTTCCAAGAATAATAGAGCAATTTTCTATAAATGTCCAACGGGAATCTTCTTAAAATCACGTTAAAGAGACATGGGCTCTAGAACCCTTTTAGAATAAAAGCCAGTTCTCTTTCTCTCACTTTCTTTTTTTCGATCTCCGATTGCAAGAGAAATCCCGAGGAAATCAGCGAGGCACTCTGAGCTACTGACGATTCGCCGAAGTATCCCTCGAAATTTCCCCGAAGTATTCTGCTTTCTCCATGATCGTTCAGAGTCTTGTGTTTAATAGTCTTTCGACTTCGTCGATCATTGTTATTCACTTTTTTTTTAGACAAACTCGAGGCCTTTTCGATAAATTCGGTTACTTACGTTCGAAATGATGTACATGTGGAAAACTGCGTCCAACTTGCTCACTTTGGAGCGGAACAATATATCTAAGCTAAACAAAAAATGCTAAAGCCGCCTAGGTTGCACGACGCTGTTGTTGTTGAGGCGCGTAGTCGTCTGATTGTTGAAGTTCTCGTCCTGCGGTACGTGTTCTGTGCGCTCATCAAAAAATCCCGGATTCAGAATGATGTTGGGGACGAGCTCAATCACCTCCTGCTCCTCCAGCTGCGCTGCAATTTCGGAACGGAGATTAATTTTCATTAGTCTAGGCCACAGGTCTCACTAGCTTCTACCCTTTCCCTTCACCGGTTTTTGTCAGGTGCTGCAAAACATTTACGCTTCACGGAATTTCATGTCATCATTTTCCTACATCATTTCTGATGCAATTAATGCACCAGATCCCGATGCCAATCAAAACACGTTGTTTGCCTGACAAATGAACCTGCTACTTTTGACCTACCTACCTACCTCGATATTGTCAGAGATCTTATCGATATTACTTAACTATAGGCCATAATGCTTTCTATGACTATTGTAATATTTTCTATTCATTCATCATCACTAAATTATTATTGGCAGGCTTGTTAACATTATGTACAGCTTAAGTGATAGTCTAATCGGTATAAGAGAAAATATTTGTATTCAAAAAGATTCAATAATAAGTAAATTTGCAGTAAGAAAATTCTATTGAGAAGTTTCGAGAAAATTTCATTCCAATGAGTGCCATATATTGTAAAAGATAAAAATATTGTTTTTACTTGTGTTGTGCTTGTTGTTAGTATTCGGTGCGGCAATTTGAAAAGTGTCGTATTAATAATACAATACTGATGAGATGAGATCTCCGTTAATTGTTGTCGCATTTGACGTAAATGTTGAATCTAATGAGAAGTTTGCAAAATGCTTAGAGAATATAGAAACGAGAGATATTGTAAAAGTATTAATAATTTCGAAAAACATGGCTGTCGCGTAGTAGAGAGAAGCTAAAGATCACAAGGTCATGGATAATTCATAGCTAGCCGACTAAGATGCTAACAGGTCCTGTTGTTTGTTCAATGATGTATGATGTATGTTGTTTAGCTAAATTGCACGAAGGCTTCTATGGAGAGAAAGAGAAAAAACGATTTTCTCGAGCATCGTGCTTATTAGAAAGGCCATGAATATTAATGATCATCCAACCAGCGGAAAGAAGTAAATAGTAGCAGCAGTAAAGAGATAGAGTAGAAGCGGAAGCTCTTACGATACGGTTATCAAATAGGATGCTTACAGGGTGTCTTGCACTCGCGATAGAGTAGGTAACATGTACCTAAACCAAGAATCAAAAGTGTGCCCATCACAATACCTACGGCTGCCACCCATACGCGTGTATCGAAATTCTCTACGCCGGCTAAAAGGTGTCGGGCGAGCTCTGAAAATTAGTTATAGTCGCATAATAAATTTGTGTTAGTCTTAGCTTAGATATTGTATATTGGAAATGTTTAATAGAAAGATATATCTCTGATTTCTACATTACATACGAAAAGTGTGTCAAAACCATTGCCATTCATTAAAACAAATTTACAAAAACGTAGGTTTCATTTTACTTTTAATTCCAACACGTTTCGATATTTTAAATAAATTTAATAAACGACCTAGTATTTAATTTTTCTTTAACTTAGCGACAACAGTTTCAGCTATAAATCCATACACAGTCGTGAGTTTCATTTTACCTCACTATAAAAAATTTCTATATACAAAAGTCCCGACAGAAAAATAATTATGTAATAATAATTGCAACAAAATACCCAATTCTTCTACACTGTAATGTGTGTGACCCTCGACCTCCACGATCTCTCCTTTTCCCAACTGATTGGTTGCCCACACTCGGAACGAGTACGTAGTGTTTGGTACCAAGTGGTACACATCTATTTGTCTCTTTAAAGACAGAACACAATCGTTAATCTAATTAATTCTAATTCAATTAATCTATTTTCATAAAAGGGATGGAATAACTCTGTAACGTAAAAATATTTTTTTACAGTCTATAACGAACAATTAAAACTGAAGCGGACATTATGACATAAAATAATGTTCCGCTGTTGTGTGTGATAATCACGGTATTATATAACGTTATTGAGTTATATCTCATTTTTCAGCATCCCTGTTTTCTGTTACGCTCTCGAGATTGAGGATATTTACAGAATTTGGAGGAATGTGTGTTGGAATAATTGGCTTCCATTCTTCTGGCTCTTCACCTGCAACTGGTTTCAAACGATATTCGGCAGTGAAGTCTATAATAGGATATCCGCCGGTACCAGCCACTTCCCAGAGAATGTTGGCCAATATCGTGGATGGCTTGACCCACACATTGTGCAAGGCTGGAGGAGGTGCTGCAGACATGAAAAAGAGATACGCTGAAATAAAATCTACTGACTTATTCCTGTGTCTAAAGTTTCTTGATGAATAAGATTATCGAACCACAAACCTGAATTATTAAAATTTTTTAATGAATCTGAAACTCATTGGCTACTTTGTGTCTCGAAATTTCCGATTGTATATAAAATCTACTATATCTGTCACACGTGATTATGAATATCTCGTAACGTCAAGATAGGCAAGTTACAACGTACTTCTGACTTCCACGTTGATCTTAGCTTTCACAGCGTCGACATCGTCGTCCAAGGTGCACGAGTAATTGCCGGCATCGTCCACGCTGACATTTAACAATTCCAGCATGCCGTTCGGTTCAACTGTCAATCGCTCGCTCTGCCCGTCCTCCCGTCCCTCTCTTATCCACATTACATTGGACTCCTCATTATGTGGAAGGGCACTTTCCTCGGCACAAGCTAGTCTCAGACTTTTTCCGACGTCTACGGCAACGTGCCGTATCGGTACCACTGCCACTGCCTCCTGCCATCCTGCAAATTCACAGATACTTATTTGTTAACATTTGTCTTTTATATGACATCAAAGATATTAATAATAATTAATAGTAACCTTAGAAACTAGACTATCAATTGCTCAGCAAATCTGAACAATTAATAAATGAATTTATTGTCTAATATGTAATTAAGTTATCTAATAAAAAGGATTGCTTCACAAATATACAAGTAACTGACGTAGCTAGATAGACAACATTAAATGAAAATTATACAGATTACAAATAAATCACAATCAAAGATCTTTTAATCCTAGTTACATCCTATATTCCTCTCTCATTAAAAAAATGTGAACGAACATTTGCATCGTTTCAAAATGTAATTAAGATGAATGGATTTTCCATCGTTATACAATTTGACAACTCGACGTGTCATCTTAATGTAAGAAAATCGACGAGGAAAAAACCGCACGAGGAGTCACGTCGCGGCAGGTGGTTCCTGCCATTACTCGCACGGCGACAAGTGACGCAGATGGCAACGGAAAGCGGTGCGAAACTATACGGAGAGCAGCAAGATAGCCACTTTACATAACTCGACCCTGAATCGTAACGATCGTCCGCGGATCTCATGATCGTTGGATATGGATCGCGACGTATATTATTTCCCGACGGAAGCATGTCTCTCACATTCTCTATCTTTCTCTTTCTCTCTTTTTCAGCTATCCTGTTCTCTCTCTCCCTCTCCCTCTCTCTCTCTCTCTCTCTCTCTCTCTCTCTCTCTCTCTCTCTCTCTCTCTCTCTTTCTTTCACTCGTTCGCTCCATTCGTCTTTCGTGGTTATTACACGGTGAGTCGGAGTTCCTCTTACCTGCCAGAAGGAATATCAGCAACAATAGCAATTTATGTTCATCCATTCTGCCATAATAATAATAACCACCTAAAACGCCTGGCGAGACGTGCGTTTTGTCACGGGACTCTCCTCGATCGCATCCCTCTTTCTGTCATGTCGAACGGCCGCTCTCGTGCTTTTTTATTCGTAATAATTCCGGATACGAGGGGAGGAGTGATGAAGGAGGAGATGGCGGAGAAGGAGAAGGAGGAGGAAGAGGAGGAGGCGCGTCACTCGGTGTCGATCGTCGACGCTGTCAAACTCATCGCGTCGTTTCACGCCAGCCGTCCGTCTATCTGTCACCCGCCGCGCGTTTGTGTGCTCCGCGAACACCGCCCGTCGGCGCGCCGCCCGATTTTATTGAATCGCGCCGTCGACTCCCTCTGGTGCCTCCGTCATGCGACCCTCTTTACCTATCATTGGTAAAGAAGGTAAACAAAAAATTTAGATGTTTTTTTATAGAGAAATCACTCAAAATTTTGCATTTGAAATGAGATAAATGTGTATTTGAGCGTTGAAGATTGCACAAAATGCAACTCTAATGTATCAAACTATTTTTACATGTCTTTTTTTTAATTTAGTAAACATTTCGTCGATCAGTATAACAGCTGTCATATCTAGGTATCCTAACCTGAATAGTCGTCAATCGCTTTGCGGGGTTAGAGTGACAATTTTTTTTCGAACTTTTTTACATAAAAACAATATCGATTAAGTGTATTTCCAACGATATTCAAGTTGAGTGGGTTCAAGTGAATATTTATTTTCAATTTTTTTAGCAGGCAGTACTAGCAAAATAGAAATATATTATTCTAAATTGGATATTAAAAAAAAGTTAGAAAATTGTTAATATATCTGACTTAATATTGATAAAATAAAAACATACAATAAAATAAAATAAAAAGTAGAATTTTCATTGTTTCTAATAAAATCTGATTCTGTTCTTTGATTCATGTATTATTGTTCAATAATTACAACGCACTATTCAATAAATATATGGTGTGCAACAGGAAAAAAGCAGTTTTGTAAAAGTTTTACCTAATTGGATTATGCTTTTAGATTTAGAGGCTCCAGAGGTCGAACCTAAAAATATAATCCAATCAATGCAAAGCTTTATTGTGTTTTTCTCTGTTTCACGTTCCACGTTCCATGTTCCACGGTCCACGTTCCTCATTCGATTAGTTCATCACGTAGTTCGTAGTATGCAGTGGTTTGCATATGGTGTATGGTATGTACATAAATGCATTGTCGATCGTCAGAGTATTTAATAGTCGTTACAAAATTTTGGAGTTTTTTAGAAAAAATATAGAAATGTCATATGTCGATTACTCAACAGAATTTTTTTCCTCTCGAAATCGACTATTATGATAATTCATGTTGTATTTTCAAATTACGTTAAGCATTAGCTCGCAAGGATGACAAAGAGGCAAAGGAGCCAGACAAACTTGAAGTTTTGTTACGAAAGTCCGTTGAATGTTTTTAAAAAAAGGTAATGATTGATACTTAACTTTTTTATCCAAAAATTTTATACACTAAGACACTTAATTTTTATCAATCAGCTTGGAGGATCTTACGAGCGTCGTGAGGAATATTGTGTTCGACGATGAGAGGTTAATACATAGGAAACAAAAATTAAATAAACAAACTGCCGCGAGGACTCCTAGAAGATTCTCACGGACTAGTGTGATTGTTATTAGTGATAGTGAAACAAATGATGGATGCAATGTCAATGAAACAAATGATAGGGATGAACAAAACACCTCACTCAGTATCATTGCATGTGGCTCAAAACTGACTTCGCCTTTACAAAGGCAAACGAGAAAATCGAAATGCTCTGCATCTCAGCGAAATACAAAAGCGTCATCCAGAAAACAGGTAGATAACGATTCATCCATCCTATCAATTACACAGGAATCTTCATTAGATGGAGAAAATATAGGTGAGTCAACTCTTTGATTCTATTTATGGAGAAATTTCGATGGGATTAACTGCTTAGTTTAATGACATCTAGCTCCATCACAAACAAATGAAGATGATATAGTTGAGTTGTGGTCATGTCTGAAGAACGTGAATAAATGTAAAAGAAAGACAAAGCCTAATCATGATAAGAGGAGCTCAAAGTTTATAATAGACACAAGGCCAAATCTGAATTATCTCAAATATTTAGCTACCGATACAAAAACTGTACAAAAAAGAAAGAAACAAACTTTACCTCACAAAACAACAGTCAAACCATTTGAACAAAAACTATTGAAAAATTTGAACAGTGGTCGAAGAAAAAGGCGACGCAGTGATAATGATGACGATGATGATGATAATGGTGCAGATGATTTGAATTCAAATCTCTCAAATGCACATTGCAGCAAAAAGAAAATTATTCAAGATGAGAAGAATCACAAAACAAATTCAAAACATAAATTAAGAGAGATAATTGTCGATGGTTGCAATGTGGCAATGGCGTATGGTTCTATTTTTTTTTAACCATCCATATTATTAATGAATTATTGTAAAATATAAACTTTGCTAATTATAAAATTTGTAGAGACTGCTGTATGAGCGTTGGCTTGTATTCAGAATATGCTTATGAGAATATTAGCACTTTTTGTTATTCTGTCCTTGTTTTATGTCAATGATAATGATAAAGATAGAAAAGTAGTAAAGATAGAATGACGAAAAAGTATGCTAACATTTTTATAAGCACATTCTGAATACAAACTTTTATGCATTTTGTTTCTGTTAGATCAGCGCTTGAGGGGACCTGTCCCAGAGCGCTCAATAAATGATACTTTCTCTCTCCCTCTCTCTCTCTGTTGAGCAGCATATAACATCTTGCTTACTTTATATTCTAGCCAAACAAACAATAAAAAATTCTCAGAAAAAGGTATCGAGTTGGTGGTAAATTATTTTAAGGATAGGGGTCACATTGTGAAAGTTTTTTTGCCCAAACACCTGCAAAGACAGAAATATTCGCTTCTTGAACAATTACACAAAGAGGGTATCGTTATTTTTACACCCAGTCGCAAAATCGCTGGCAGAACAATTACGTCATACGATGATCGGTATTTACATAATTGCTACATTTTTATTGTATAGAAAAATAAAATTTTATTACATTCTTCAATACAAAGTAGAAATTATTTTTATAATTATAGAAAATATTTTAAGTAAAATATTTTCTACAATTATGTAATACTAGATTGTATATATAAATTTTATTATTTTTGTAGAAATATAAATTCACCAATATTTCGATATTTGTATTTTACACAAAATAGTTTTATTTCTCATTTTAATCTGGTATATAAATATTCTTCTGTCATTATAATATAATGATATAGCTAAATCAGTAAATTATAATAAACTCTGTCTCTGTTTATCATGTGGAAATAAATATAAATATTCATTTTATAAATTAAAATGCATGAAAAAATTTAGATCTTGACACTTTCTCATTGTAGCTTTTACCACAGATTTATCCTGGAGTACGCGACGTTATGTGAAGGCATAGTGATTTCTTCGGATCAATATAGAGACCTTTACAAGGAGAAACCAGAGTGGCGCGATACAATTACAAACCGTTTACTGATACCTACTTTCGTTGGAAATTACGTCATGTTCCCTGAAGATCCATTAGGTCAGTTTGGTCCTAATCTTGAAATATTTTTGCGACACTAATATTTATAATAATATTATAATATACATTACTGTAGCAAATTGGACATATGGTTCACTACTACAACAATGACATAAATAAAAAAAGATTTACCAATTTGAATATTTTGAATTCAAATTTTTGTAAGATCATTTTTAATTGCAATTTTGGTATAGTGCGATTTATTGTTTGTAGAAGAATAAAAATGTCATTTGCTGCTCACTCAAAATATTAAACTTTCATCAGAATTTCCTTTTTGTTTACAATTAAAAAATGCAATTTTTTAATTATGTCATTATTGTAACAAATGAGCGATAATATGGTTTTGGGGTGAAAAGTGTATGTTTGTTGTATTATAACTTTAAATATTGTTTCCTTTCCTTCGTGTGTTTAGTTTTTATACAGTATTTCATATTTTAATTCAAAAATTAAAAAATGATAAGTAATAGATATTAAGGACTCCCAAAATTTTCAATGAATTGTGAAACATAAAATTGGGAATTGGCGCTGTAATAAGTATGTAACATTAAGTTACATCAAGAAATTAAATCAAACATACAAAAAGCAATTCCATTCAGTTTTTAAACATGGTATGGATTTTTCTTAATTATGCCGGATCGTATGTTTATCATGGAAGCTAATGATATATTTTAATAGTAACAACATGACACAGTGAATTATATAGATCATTGAAGATGACTTAAAATTAAATAAAAACGTTTAAATACAATTTATACAATTCGTACAACATTTCATGCAATTGGGTGAAATTATTATATCAAAAAAAGAAATTGCATATTTATTACAGCACTGACTTTCAATTACCCATTTTATCTTTCATAATTGTATATTTTTTGTATCATAATTGTACTTCAAATAGTTTTCTTTCCTTGTCGTGCATATACTTTCTCATATTTCAACTTAAAAATAAAAAAATTATGCATTAAGTTTAAATTTTTTAAATAAAAATGCACATTATTATTTTTATATGTGCATTTTTTGAAAATAAATTCAAATTATATATTACAAAAAAGAACCAGATAAATTAATTTTGTGTAAAACATATATGTATGAAATATTGATTATTTATATTTTCATAATAAAATGCATTTATATTTACAAGGGGTGCATTTGTTGAACATTATAAAAAATAGTTTATTATTTAAATTATATTGTTAAAATGTTGTATCCTGCAATACAACAAACGTGCCAAGTAAATTGTCTTAAAGAAATAAAAAAAATAATTAGAAATTTTATTCCAGATAGTATATGTAATTAGATTTTCTCACAACTCGCTTTCTTTATATATAATATACTATATATAAAAGTTTATAGAAAAAAATCAATGTACAAAACTGCTACAAAGTACATTGTTTGTCCTACGCTGGTCTCCAACAATATTTTCCCGATTGATGAAGAAAATCCATGCTTTCTTGCGCCGATTCACGCGCAAAACGTTGCATTGTGTTCTCGTTGTCGCTATTATGACATGCATTTGATAATACTGCTTCGTGTTGGAAAGCTGAACTAACGGCTGAAACAATTTATATAAAAATGTTAATATAAAGGGATATTTTATAATATTAGAAAGCTTAATTTTTTATAAAAATATCAAATATGTTACATTTAATTTCTTATCAATAATTAATATTTAAATATCAGTAATTATTTAAATATGGAAATATCACAAATACTACATAGATTAAAACATTTATCTAGTTATTAGATCAAAGTTAAACATAGACATAAAATAATTTTTTAATCTCGATTTACTTGATTTAGCAAATAGCTTTCTCAACACATAGTCATCGTCTGTGGTCGAAAATGACTCTCCTCTTTCGTCAGAACGTCCTAAGCGACGACCGATCAAACAAGACACACGTTCTCCTTCAAATATCGCGGACACATTTCTCTTGTCTGAATGCGAGTCTTTTTTATGTTTCTTGCGTTTACGAGTAGATGACGTAACTTTATCATTTAAAACAAATTCTTCACTCTCCTTTTCTACAGAATTGTTATTTAGAGATTTTACTGGAATTACATCCTGTTCACAATTGTTCTTAAATGTGTTTTCATTTTCTATATTACTGTTTTTTTCAATGTCTGCATCAGAATTCGTATTTAAATCTTTATTACATTTGGTGGAGGAATTTTGTATATTATTTTGATTCGAAGATAAGCTTTGATCTACAGGCAAATCACTTTTTTCCATAGCAGGAGTTTTGACACATCTCAAATTATCTGTTTGTTCATCGCGTTTTTCTTCGCTGTTTTCTGTGTTTTTACTTTCATCGCACATCGATTTTACATTAGCGCTTATTTTTTTACTGAGAATTGACGCCAATTTTTTCATCTCCTCGATCTTACTAAGAGAAAAGCCACTGGGTGTCAATTTAGATTCTTTAAATAAACGATCTGATTCGGAAAACTCGCCGTCCGTTGGCTCGTTCAAATTGAACAGCTCTACCAGATCCGTCGTTTTGAATAGACGACGTTGATGCGGTTCGTCAAGAACTTTGTTCGAAAGTAGTAATTTGAAAATCTGCCTGTGATACATCTGAAAAGAGGTAGATTGCTGTTACTAGACTATTATTAGACTTGATCAAATCTTACAAATGTGGTTCGTAATTAGTGTCTTCTTAATCTAGTGTTAATCTGTAGAATATTCTGGTACTAACCTTTTCCTCAATCGTACCAACGGTAATTAATCTATAGATGGTAACTTGTTTATTTTGACCTATTCTCCACGCCCGTTCCCTCGCTTGAGCGTCCGTGGCTGGATTCCAGTCAGGATCATAAATGATCACTCGATTCGCGCCGGTTAAGTTCACTCCTAGGCCTCCCACACGTGTCGTCAAAAGGAACACGAAATACGACGTGTCCTTCAGAAAAAAGGAAAATTAATTTTTCAGAAATATTACATATCTGTCATAAACTTTTCAAACGATTAACATGTACATTGTTAAATTTGCGAATCGTTTGCTGTCGTTGAGACATCGCAGTTGTCCCGTCCATCCTCAAATAAGTATATTCTTCACGTTGCAAAAGAGATTCCAAAATGTGCATTATCTGTATAAAGAGAAATAAATATTGTTTTATTGGATGGATTAATTACATAATCAATATGTCTAATACAGTAATTCGCATAAATAAATTTGAATTTGAAAAATTGCAGAAACTAAACCTTTATAAAAATTACCTGTAAAAAATATTTCTTAAAAGAATCATTTCAATTTTTTTATTTAATGTTTCTTTTGTAAAAGCGCCCATTTCATAATACCGATACTTTAAAAATTCAATGAATATTTCAAATGTATAAAATCTGTATTCTATATACTATGTAAAAAAAAAAGATTTACCTGTCTTCCCTGAGTAAAAAGTAGCACTCTGTGTCCCTGCTTTTGCCATATTTTCAGAAGAGATCGAACTACGGTCATTTTTCCAGAACGTTTCCAATAACCAAATTTTTGTAACTGTTCTTCGGACAAATCAATATCTTCATCAGAGTCCTTAAATAGAAGATTTATAATTAAAGATTTATAAATTTTATAAATTAAAAAATAAATAGTAGAACTCGTGAAATTAACCAAGAAGATAAATAAGGGGCGAATACAAGTGTGCAAAAATAATTTAATACCAATTATTAAATATTTAAATTAAACTATATATATATATATATATATATATATATATATATATATTCTTATAAATCTTATTTTATAAAAATTATTTTAAATAATAAATTATTTTATAAATTAAATACTCTCTGTATTAATTTGTGAGTTTACTTGTTCTCTGGTATACAAAAATAAGTCCGGATGATTGCATATCTTTCTCAGTGCTGACAAAGCAATGAGAAATCTCGCTCTATATCTTCCATTGTCATGATTATTTCTCTCGTGAAGAACAAACGATACATCGTCGGAGACCAGATACTTTTTATATAGTTTCTTCTGCTCATCTGTTAAGCTACAGAATAATACCTGGGAAAAAAAACACTTTTTAATAAAAATTAAAAAGCTCAATGTGTTTCTCTGTATTTTTAAAAGAATCTATTCAGAAAAATAAAGATAAAATGGAAGAATAATATTGTCTACAACAGAGACACATTTATTTAAAAAAAAATAAGAAAAAGAAATAAGAACCTGCTCATTTTTTTCTGGTAAAGTGAGATGATGCTTTACATCGACCTTTGTTCTCCGAAGCATGTACGGCGTGATAGTGTCCTTCAACATAGTGGCTATTTGAAGAGCCGTTGCTTCCTGCAATGGCGTCGCGTTCGCATAACCACCGCGTGTTATGGGAGCTGCACAATGTTCCATAAATACAGGCAGGGTGCCCAGTTTTCCAGGTAGAATAAAATCGAACAAGGACCATAGTTCCTTCAGGGAATTCTGCATTGGACTACCAGTCAACAGTAATCGATGTGGTGTCGAGAATCGCTTCACCGCTCGGCTCACCTGCACAAATATAATTTAATTAATATAAAAGATAATTTTGATATTTGCAACTTTTATGTAACAGACATCTGTTATGTCAAATAAATATATATAAATATAATGGCATGTGTGTGTAAATATAGAAATAAAATAATTTCATCCAATTTTTAATTTACCTTTGCTTGTGGATTACGAATCTTGTGACCTTCATCTAGAATAACATAATGCCATTGACTAGATACAAGTAAATCTTTGTGTCTAAGAACTCCGTTGTAAGAAGTAATGAGAATTCCACCAGATTGTAAGGATTCTATCAAACTTTCTGGATCACCTGAATGAAAATATTGCAAATGTATTTACGGTTCTGATATTTTCTAAATTATATATATCTTAATACCTAATTATCATATCTTCTAATTATTAATATTTAATTACTATATATTTATTTACCATTGTAGCCACTAGAATGGTGAAGCACAACAACTCTGAAAAAAGGCCACCATTCATGAAAATGGTTCACCCACTGTTCCATTAAAGTAGCAGGACATACAACTATAGTCGGGCCTAATCCTCTGTATCTGTCAGTAATGGATAAAATATTTATTTTTCAAGTACATTTGTCAGAAATCGAATAATAAACATAAATAATAAAAATAATACAGATGTCTGCCTCTTTCAAGAAAAAAATATTCTACAGATTTAGCAATATAAATTCTATAGAAGTAGTACATATATAAGAAGTACATTGAAAAGTACGTTTGAGGAAAGAGCTAAGTAATACCTTCCGTTACAAGAAAGTAGTTCGCTGCAATCCAAACCCGCAAGAAACGCAATGATCTCTACAGTTTTTCCTAATCCCATCTCATCACCCAACAAGCCGCCTAATTTACGACCATGTAACTCCCAGAGCCACTTAACTGCGACTTTTTGATACCTACATAAATATTTTATTAAAAAATTATGATCAAAATTATGATCAAAATTATAAAAATATCTATTCATATTAGTTCAAACATTAAAATAAATATAAAATGTTATATTAAATATTATATTAATTTTAATATAGAAAGTTAATTAATGTTAAAATAATTCATAAAAAAATTTATGGAATTTAAATCGTTTCTTTAATTGCCCCAAATGTTACGTAAAGTTATACATCTTATAGATGCAAAAAAATACGATAAAATAAAATATGAATACCTGTATAATTTTTCCCAAATACATTGCGGCACTTTAAATAGAGTATCAATTTTGTGCATTGCCTCATCTTTGGGATAGGTGTTTGCTTCTACTCTCTGCTGAAACACTCGATTATCTCCGTCATCTCGAGCTGCACACATTAAAAAAATGAGTAATAAAGCAATTAATGACATTAAAACAAACAAGTAATTCGTCAATTAATTGTACTTGATATGTACTTCTTTTAGGACGAATATATTCTGATTTAACTGAAGTTTTTCTTTTTTTAGACGACGCTTTATCCTCCACATCTGAAAAAGATTTCTTGTTATTATGTGTTACTTTTGAAATTATACAAATATATTAATGTTACCAGAGTTTCCTTCATCATCACTAGGAATATATTCGCTTCCCGAACTATTGTCAGCAGTTTCCTTTGGTATGTTGACACCTGCCTTGTCCGTATTTTGCAGAGCATTATCTCTGCTGTTTTCATGTTTGGAGTTTTGACAACTTTTATTCGTTTTTGTATCAGTACTGAGTAATTTTGCTTTCTTGACTTGCACTGAATGATCTTTATTAGAAGATATCTTAGATACTTCTTTTAATTTCCTCTTTTGTTCAGCAAGAACAGCTTGTTGCTTAAAGTACTTCTCAAGGTCCAACAACTGAGATCCTTTATTGACAGTCCTGAATAATATAGAATATAATAAATTATAACTTTTAAATTACTTAAAAATAACTTGTTTATTTATTTTTACTTAATTTAAATTTTAAAAAATTAGATAAATAATTTTAAATTAAAAATAAATATAAAAAGCATTAAGTTAAACTAGTAAGTCAAATCACTTAATTATTACATTTAAAATTGTGAATTAAACATTCAAACGTTGAAATTCAATTTGCATTTTGTTTTTGTTCCACATTCACTCTAAATTATTACAAGTAAAATAAATATCTTTATTATTATAAATATTTTATATTGTACCCTTCTTTTTGCTCCAAAGCCGACTGTTTGAATACCGCTTCAAATGGGGTAATTTCTCCAATCTCAACTTGCTTCTGCAACTCTGCCCTGTGATCCTCGTCGCTAACTTCGATATTCCCCTTGGTATTCTGTTCGACAGTATTTTCTTGTATTGCAATCTGACTGTTCGACTTTGTAGTGTGTTTGATGTGTTCCGACACTTCTTGCAAAATACTGTCTTCTGTTTTAATAGATACTATCTGTAAAAATTTAACAGTTATTTCACTTCACACAGTAAAGAGAGGGAGGAACAAAGCAAAAGCGTAATCTCAATGTAAAAGCTACCTGTTTATATTCTCATGTGCCACATGACGTGACGTGTCAAAGTTTAACAGTGTCGCGTGTTTAACAACTCTAACCTAAATGACTACTCGATAATACACTAAATTACCTCGCATAAATCATTCGGAAACTCGTCGCTTAACATTTTACTTTCCATCACGTTGTCACCAAGATGTGACACATCACTGTCGTTACTGTTGTTACTCGTTTCTGCCATGTCGAAGTAAAATCACATAACATTCCAAACGACGAACATCTATTGCGCGAAATAAAACAAAAGTATGAAATCATATGAAATCGATCTTCCAACAAACTCATAAGTACGGGATCGTGCGTACACACAAATACCCTCGACGTACTGTAGATCGATCAATTATTCGTGAAAAATCGTCACTTAAAAATCCAAATCCGGCTCAACGAGATGAAAACCATGTAACCATGTGATGCTTTTATCGTGCAGCAATTGCTGCCTATTTTACCGATCGAATGTCGTTTTAAATGAATTTAAAATGGACTTTGAAAAGTGTGAATTTGATTCAGTATTACACGTAGATATTATCGCGTACAAACGATTATGTAACATCAAAATAAACAATAAAAATCTTAGAATTTGTCGACTATAATGTACGTCGATTATGAGACTTTGTGGGGTAATAGAAAAAACTCAATGTATTTTCATGAAAAATATGTTAAATTAAAACGTATATTTCAAATACGTGTAACATAATCTGATCGTCGTTAAAATTTACATTAAAAACAAATTACATTTTTTCTTATACGTTAGACGAGATTGTTTTCTTTTAAATTTAAAAAAAAGTTATAATAAAGTTTGCTTATATGTAAATTAACTGAGACGTGTTACGTCAAACTCGAGACGATATATAAAAATGAATAAAGGAAAGAGTTGTCTTGTTAAATTTAAGACATGTTGGGGAAACCAATGGATCTCGGTGGTTTATGGCTGGGTATGCAAAAACCATCGGCGCTTCTGTGCTCTTTCCTCGAATTGACTGATCGTATAGGTGTTATATTGGGGATTTTCAAATATTCCATCGACGAATTTATAGAGTGCCTACAAAACAGCAATAACAACAAAGGATATCACTTAGACATTCGAATTATCTATCAAATGGCATAATTTTGTTTGTTAACGCAGAAACAAATTTGGAACATCTTTATCTTGTTCGGAGATATGGTATCGTACTGTTGAAAGTTTTCGTATTTTACCCTGCGCTCGACGCTTGGTTCATAGAGATACCGGAATCAAGCGGTGTCTCCATCATCCGAAAGCTGGAGCGCGAAGTTTCCCTCCGCTGCTCGAAGAACAGCAGCTTCTTTTCCAGCTTGTTCTTCTCGTTCTTTAAAATCACATGGTTCTCCATCAATGTCTTATTATTACGCCGTTCCTGCCAATAGTGGGTCTTCAGTTGCTCATACTTTTTATCCTTAAAATGTAAAAAAAAATAATAGGAATGTGAAGAATATAAGATGTTCAGTAATAGATGCGAGAAATTTTAAAGAGCGATTCTAAATGATAAAATCAAGAATAATATGAACTGTGATTAAGGCTTTGTTTTTTTTTTATTCAAATATTTTATTCAAATTTTCGAATATTTATTTACGCATATAAAATATTAAATATTGAAACATTTATTATTGAAAAACAAAGCTTAATCATGACTTTGTTATTCTTAATTGTCATTTCGTTTTATTATCAGAGTCACTCTTTAAATTTTCTCTAATTTGTTGCCGAACACAAGCCGAATACAATATATAATAAAAAATCATAAAAGATTACTAAGAAAAATCAAGCGGTGAGAATCCAAATGGAACAACAAGTCGCAACAACATCAAAGTGACATAAAAATCGTGATTGGTCGAAAAGTGATCTTTGATAATAATTTTGTAATCATTCTGATTGCCACGACGACTTCTTATTCCACCTGGAATGAGATGACATATGCTAATTTTATATACAAGTTCGTAGAAGCGCTGCATCGTTATCTTTAACTGATTGCTGCGGAACGAGTCCACCTTCATCAATGTCTCCAGAGTCTCGACGAGGGGCTGGAAGTACGAGATCAGTTTTGGTATCAGCGGCTCCTCCAGCGGTAACGATATGTTGCCAACACGCTGGCACCGTGGGCATTGATGGTCTTCAACTGCAAAAAGTCGCAAATCAGCGGGGTGAAGGAGAGTCGTCAGAATTGTTAAAGTTATATATTCATTCAAAGTTTGAAACCTTGCTGCAGACAACCCTGGCAGAAGACGTGGCCGCACTGTGTGATGTGGTACGGACGTTTCCCTCTGTAAATCGGCGCGGAGCACTTGTTACAGATTAGCGCGTCCATCTGCATCTTTGGATGCTGAAACAGCCAAGTGTAATTTTATAATTAATACATCTTTTAAATAAAATCTTCTGTTAAATCTTTCGAGTTAATTTTCTTTCGTTACATATATGTTTTGTTAAGATAAATTTTAATTTCAGTAAATTAAGATTTTCAATTGCAGTTATGAATGTTACGCCCGTTTTTATCGATATTACATTAACTTCAATTCGATTTACTTTTTATTATGGGTTGGCAGAACTAGAAAAAATAGTAAATTAAATGAAGAGTAAAGTTAAGGATTGTATTACACAATATTTTTAAAGTATACATATGAAAGTTATATTTCCAATGTTCTATTTTTATTAAATTTATTACTTTCAAATTAGCGTTGCAGCAAAATTCAATTATTTATATTTAACTTGATTCTATACAAAATTACGTGATGAGTACTAACATTATTCGAGCCTTTTTCGATATTTAAATTTTAAATCCCTTTTGTGCGTTCGTAAAGGCATCGAACTTGAGAATTAATTAAGCAGCCGAAGTCAGCTCCGGAAATGTCGCAAAGCGGCAACTTCAAATCCAATGTCGTCTCCCAATCTTTGCTCCAAAAATCTTCATTCCTCCTAATCAATATCCAATATACTTAACATAGCGCTAGCGACCTGTTGTCGCCAAATGTTGAATAAACGAAAGATAAATCACGCGTGTGGACAGTCCACCTCCTAGGAATTTAAAGGACGTCACTAGGAATCGCGAAGTGGCTATCCTGTGGTGCCCTGTGATGCGATTTCAAGCCCGGGCACGCTCACGCACACATCGCACTCCCCCTATCCGTGAGGCACGCGCGCTCGGCTGCGATCGGCGTGAGCCGTCGCGCACTCGGCTACGTTCGCGGCTAAGTTCGTCCCTTTCTCCTCTGCCTCTTCCCCCATCTAACGTTTTCTGACTTCGAGCTCCGAGGCGATCGCCGGCGTCTAATGCTTTTTCAGAATATGTTTATCGCGCGGGCGCCGCCGGCTCTCGCGATTATTATGATCGGCACATAATTGTAAAATAAATATGAACAATTTAATCAATATTTCCTTGTTATTCCATGTAAATTGAATTTACAAATAAAATGTTAAATATATCTTATGGTTAATTAAATTAATTATTTAATTATTTAATTAAGTAACGTGCGAAGATTTAAAAAACCTTTTTTTTCGGTAATTTTACAAACTTCGATAACTTCTCGGGAAAAAATGTTTCATATAAAAACATATATAAATATATGTACTTATATAAAAGATGTCTATATATGTTTATATCAGTTTCCTTTCTTTTGTAAAATTTCTGTTTGGTATAAAAAGATAATAGTCATACTGAAAAGATAGAAACTAATTAAAAAAATAATTTTTGCATTGCTTCTTTTAAAAAAGCTATGTATAAAAAATTGTCTATATATAATCATATATATTTCGGAAATTTTTTATACTTAACTTTCTTAGAAGAAGCAATGCGAAAATTATTTTTTAATTAGTTTCTATCTTTTCAGTATGACTATTATTTTTTTATATCAAACAGAAATTTTACAAAAGAAAGGAAGCTAATATAAATATATATGGACATATTTTATATATATTTATATGTTTTTATATGAAACATTTTTTCCTGGGTTCACAAAATTAATATTAGGTAAGTTAATATATTTTTTTAACTGAATTAAGTTAAAGTATTTTTTCTCTCATAATTTTTTCTTTTACATAAATAAATTTTTAAAACTTGGGAAAAAATTAACAAGTTTATGTATTTCAAAAATATTTAGTTAAAATTAAAAATTAAAATTTACAATTAATAAAGTTAAAAGTCATTAGCTTTTTAACTTTATTATTAACTTTTACTATTTAGTAAAATATTTATAAAATATAACTATTTAACAATTTTCTACATTTTATAAGAAAAAGGACATTGACAAAAAACTAAAGGAACATGATTTAAAACGTATTTTATTATTATTAAGCGTCGCACAAAAAAGCAAACTAGAAATTATAAAAATTATAATTATTAATGCATGCGCGATTGTCAAGTTTTTTATCATATTCGAATTGTTCGAGCAAAAGTCTTTTCTTTACTTATTACTTGCTTTATTTTAGTGATATCAGAAATGGGTCTCTGTCACATTTAGTTATGTGTTTATATAAAAAATGTCTATAGAAACACAACACAGCTTTTTTGTACACATTTATTTCATACATATTTTGTCTTATTTTAAAAAATTTAAGAGCTACTACTTTTAGAAATAAAATTGATATTTATAAGCCTCGATTCTATCCACGTCTCTGGCAAAGAATGAATTTCCTATTGCTTATTGTTTGTTATGTCCTATTGCTTATTGTTACTTATTTTTCACGGTGTTAATTGATTCTTTTTTTCGCTTACTTTGTAATATTGACTGTTGAATATATTTTATGATCTAATCTAATTATAATCGTTTTGATAATCTAGTTTAAACAAACTATGACTTTCTAATTTAAAATAAATATAAATAACGTTTTGCAAAATTAAGTTTAAATTTAACTTGAGTTGATTTAACTTAACTTTCAACTAAGTCAGTTTTTCGTTTATTTCGCAACTTTTAATTTAAGAAAATTAATTTTATATGCTATTAGCTTTAACTTGATTTAGTTAAAAAAATATATTAACTTATCCAATATTAATTTTGTGAAGTTATCGAAGTTTGTAAAATTACCGAAGAAAAAGGTTTTTTAAATCTTCGCACGTTACTTAATTAAATAATTAAATAATTAATTTAATTAACCATAAGATATATTTAATAACATTTTATTTATAAATTCAATTTACATGAAATAACAAGGAAATATTGATTAAATTGTACATATTTATTTTTACAATTATGCGCCGATCATAATAATCACGAGAGCCGGCGGCGCCCGCGCGATAAACATATTCTGAAAAAGCATTAGACGCCGGCGATCGCCTCGGAGCTCGAAGTCAGAAAACGTTAGATGGGGGAAGAGGCAGAGGAGAAAGGGACGAACTCAGCCGCGAACGTAGCCGAGTGCGCGACGGCTCACGCCGATCGCAGCCGAGCGCGCGTGCCTCACGGATAGGGGGAGTGCGATGTGTGCGTGAGCGTGCCCGGGCTTGAAATCGCATCACAGGTGGTGCCATCGTCGGAAGTCGCCTCGGAAAAGCTCTCTCGGCGAGTCGCACCGCTATATCGCGCATAGTCGCACACCCGTGGCGGACCGCAGATATATCGCGATACATCAGTTCCACGGTACACAACGCGTCGGTTGTTCACGTAGGTGACGGTCGGGCGTACGTAGGGACGCGCGACATAGGCACATCTCTCTTTCTCTCGCGGAGACTCTGTCGCCTCCCTCTCCCTCTTCCTTGGGAAGGAAGGAAGGAAGCAGGTCGTATCGTGGTATCGCGACAAAGATGCGACAGCCGCTCGTATGAGCGGGCGCTTCTAGGTAAAGGGAAAAAAAAAAAAGAAAAATCGACGCGAATCTTTTCTCGCGTGTCACCTGCCATTGTGCGGACGTTGCGCACGTAATATTACGATATACGCCACGGCGACTGCCATATCCGATTCGTTCGGTCGAGTCCCGGCTGTTTTTTTTCCTTTCTCTCTCTCTTTCTCTCTCTCGCTCCGCCCCTCCCTCTCCCACCCTTTCTCCTCGAACTCCTTTTTGCGACGCGTTTCACTCTCGCAAATACGATCGTCGTGATCATCGTGATCGCCGTCATCGCCGTTCCAGGAGATACGATGCTCCACCGTCCCGAGGTGCGATAGCCTTCGGTTGATCCGTGAAATCGAGTCCGATAGCTGCCGCCTCTCGCTCACCCCCCCCCCTTCCTTCACCACCGCCACCACTACTGACCGCCGATCTGCTCGTTTCTTTCGCGATCGCGAACTCGCTGCCCGCTTCCGCTCTCGTTGTTGCGTTCGGGACGCGCCTGGTAAGTGTGATTCTCGTGCGACGAGCCAACGCCGAGACGCCGAGTGTACTTCGACGTCTTGCGAACTTCTCGGCGGACGCCGAAGAAAGGCCGCCGAACGACTTCGCGGAGTAAAAGTTCGGAAAAAAAAAATGGGCAGAGAGAGATCAGCGAGCTGACAGTCGCGCGCTACGAAATCACGAGGATTTGGCAAAGTGGAGTCGATCGGGTGTCCGCTGCCTGAAAGAAATCCTCTCGTGTCCCCCGTATAATCGGAGGTTTGAGATTCTCGCCGTCCCTGCGTGTTCCTGGGGGAGAGACGGGACCTGGCGACAATCCTGTTTCTCTCGGCTGCACCTCCCGCAGGTCGGATCAGAAAACTGCGAGAAAGATCGCGGCTGAGAGGAATCAGCCTTGACAAATCCATTGATTTTTTTTTCTACACGAAAAAGCCTTTGACAGTTTTATACTTTTTATATAATTAATAACTGAAATGTCGTTTCGAGCAGTTAAAAATAATAAATTAGTAATAGATAAATAACTTGAAATATATATTAATGAAGTTTAAAATAGTGGAGAAAAAAAAATTTGTCTTAATCTTTTTTAATTTCCAATTCTTTGTTGATTCCTGCTTCAAATTAATTTTTAAAGAGTAATTCAATACTGTTGCTGACAGGTAATCAGTAAGTTGTGTCACAGTCCTTGAATTTTACTTGAGACTACAACCGTCATGGAATCGTCAGACAGGAAGAACGTATATCTTACGAAAACCGGTGACAATTCCTTGAACTCTGGAACTATGATTGTCGGCCAGACTAATATGGCACCAGGTATATAATCGAAAAAAAAAAAAAATGTTGCATGGATTCATTCCAGAATGTGTTCTTTGCAGAATGTGGTGGAGAAGGTGTAATGAAGCCCAACAATGTGTCTAACGTTTCCACTAATCAAACAAAGTGGTCTAATAGTAGCGGCCCTAAAAATTATATTATCAATGCAGTGCCAGTGAAGAATGAGGTGCGACAATCAGTATTAACAATATTTCCAAGTTTTATAATCTAACTGTGTTCAGCAGAAAAAGTAGCTTTGCAACTGTTGTAAGATCTTTTAAGATGACTGAGTCTTGTCCATAATTCTTGATTAAACGTATGAATTAATTGTAGATTTATAAAATTATACTATCAAAGAATCTTTCAACAGTTGCCAGACTGGTTATTTTGTTGAATGCAATCATTAATACAAAACTTAAATTGTATAGAAGTCTTGCTCTATTATATTTGATACAATTAAACACAGCTTTAATTCAAATAACAATTTATCTCTTTTTTTTTCTTATATTGCAAAGAGAAATTATTTACATTAAATCACATTTACATTAAACCACATTTAATTGATGCAAATGAAAATTGTATATTAATCAGTTTTTTGGGTTTAAAATATTGGAATATGTTACATCTTCATGATAGTTACAATTATAATACAATTCATTTTACAGATCGTGCATCTTGAAGACGGAAATGCACATTGCAACAATAAGAAAATGTATTACTATGATAGACATTACACCGGTCACGAAGAGCCAACAGAGAGGCCGACACGTAGAGGAACGAAGAGATACAGGGACAAAGATGCACCGAAACGAGCGCTGTATGTTAAGTTGTAACATTTGATAGTATACCTTGTACTTCACAAAGAGATGTAGTATTAATAGTATTCATTTTAGCTATCTTACTGTAATTTCAGTATATTTTTGTAAACACTTGGCATGATGCAAAAAATGTTCATTTAAAGTGTTGAAGCACTTACAATATTTATAGCTTCTTTGTATTGTTATTATAGATCTGCATTTTTTTACTTCTGCCAAGAACTACGTGGCAAGATGAGAGAATTGCACCCTGAGATGGGAGTAGGTGACATTGCGAAGGAATTAGGAAAATTGTGGATGAGCACGGATTTGCAGACGAAATCCAAGTATATGGCTATCGCGGAGGAAGATAGAGCTCGATATGAAAGAGTATGTTGTTTGCACCAAAATATTTTGAATAATTTTAGTATATTATTTTGTGGATTAATGTGTAGATAACTTTTACGTATGACATTCGCAAATTTAATATAAACTATTTTTAATGTACAGGAAATCATCGCATACAACAAGAGAGTTAAAAATTATGACCCGGAAGAAGTTGGAACTGTATAAATTGTAATACGGATCCACGGGACGAATAAGAATGACAACTTTATTCTAATTCGAGTATTCGAATACTTCAGCAGACAAACGAGTTTCAGAATTGCAACAAACAAGCGAGTTTTACTACTAACCTAGAATTATCGTTGTATATATTATGTATACTGTTGATATTGTCCGGAAAAAAGAAATTCTTACGAAAATATTCGGTTATATACTTAGGTGAGGAAAAGCTAAATTCAAAAAAGAGCGAGTTCCATTTTATAATGAATTTCTATATCTTACGCAGACACTATTATATACATAACCAACTTGTGCTTCTTTCATATGTAATTATATGTGTTATATATAATTATATATTTTACATATGATTATATGTAATAGGCACAATAGAACCTTGATTATCTATTTCAAATCCATTTCATCAAACGCATTTGATTATTCGAGCGTTCTTTATATTACTCATGTAATCTAGCATTCGGTCGATCAGGCGTTCGAATAGTCAAGATTTTATTATATATATATTTTAAGAATATAGTAAGAATATATAATAGTTCAACAAATGATAACTGCTATGCTATTACATTGCATTAATATTAAGCAACGATAATGACAATGGTAACGTTCCCAAATAATAAAAACGTACATGTTGCACTATGCACCTATATTGCAATGTAGAATTATAGTAGATCGCTTTGTCGAGATGTAAGAAGTGATGGTGCGAATGAGAGATTAATCAACCAGAATAATAAGGAATGCAAGATAATACTATATTAAGATAGAGACAAATACCTGTATGTAACATGTGGCAATTTTATCACAGAAGAATGTGAAAGATAATTTCGCTACCTCGTAATAATTGATTTTGTTAACGGAAATAATATTTCATGATGCAGTGGGTAAGAAAAAGTGATATAAAAGTGATTATCATTTATTTGGAACGATATTTATTATTATCAGAACACAACACTAAACATCTTGGAAGAAACTAAAGGACGATTATAAAACAATAGCTAACATTTCTAATATACTTACCATTAGAACAATTACAATGATACGGAATTAAACATTTTAAAAATATATAATAGATTAAAAACCTGTTTCCAATATGATTTCTAATAAAATATAAAAAGAAAATTTTTCGTGAGAAACTAAAAATTTTAACAATTCAGAAAACTGTCAAATCGAAATGTAATAGATGACAAAACGCTTTTATTTCACTACTATTAAAGTATTAGTCAACAAATATTTTGTTGACTTTTTATTTTTCATAAAACTCTTCCTTTAGTTACATTTATTATACTCGTGTCAAGATTTGGTTGAGTACACATTTGCTTTTACAAAAAAGGTCTCGAATAAAAAGCGTCATGCACTGATGTTTTTTCTGGAAAATTTGAAAAGAATCCATACCTTTCTTCACCCACTGAATGTTTTTTTATGAGTTAAATTCATATATATGCAAATTTTATTCCATCTTTACGGACAGATAAAAGTCAATAGATTCAATAAATTGATTGAAGAGAATAATTGATAATAATGATTGCACTGCTAACAATCATATTGAAAATAAAAAATACAATAAAACCGAATTCTTTATACATGTCTTATCGGACGCTACACATATGCATACTTTAAGCATAGATCTATATGAATATATCAGGGAATTGTATCAAGATCCCGAAATACGACGAAACGTATATTCTATGTATTTCCTTTTTTTCAATAAAGGTAAAATAGATAAAAATGCATTGTAGTTTCTCAGAAGTTGTTTATTTCTGTCGTTATAATTGCGCACTTGTATTTTTTCCCGGCAGTTTTTTTCCAAAATATATTATCGCCCACAATTTCTAAAACGCAATCGTGAGCATGTATTTTGTACATTTTTTACATCGCGCCACCAGCTACATTGAAGCGAGAAGTGCAATGAAAAAGAAAATAAAATAACAACGAATGAGTTTGATACTGACATACATATGTATATGTTGTGTGTAAAAAACATATATACATGTATGCATTTTGTATATATTTATATATTATATATATATATACACATCTATTTTGTCATATATATACTTTTTATAATGCACATTTCTTATAAAATAGATAAAATAGATAATTAACAAGTAAAATTGATATTAAATCACTTAATTATCACATAATTAATGATGAAATATTACAATAACATGATAATTTTTGCAACACAGCGTTACGTCGTGTCACTGCTGCTTAAACCATTCTTTTGATCTAACTTATTCGCATTTGTCTTAACTGTATATATGAAAAAACTTAGAGCTTCCTTCTCCACGACGGGGATGGTCTTGAAATGCTTCATGAGGGTCTGCAATAAGAACATGACACACATATATAATTTTCTAAAATGTAAAACAACTGTTTTTTACTCGTTAGTAATTTCAAAATTATTAAGAAAATAGAAATAAATTGTACATAGTCAAAATGACATGGCAATTATTCGTTTCAATTTTTTACTAAAAATTCGAGTGTCACTTATCGAATATTGTAATTTATGAGTAAATTATAAATTAGGCTTAAGTTAGACAAAGTTAATGCAGAAAGAGAGATTAGACAATTAAGTTCAAGCTAGCAAGTCCAAAATAGAGATTTTCTAGAAACTTTATCTTTTTTCTTTTTCTCTCCAACGAGAAAAGAAAAAGATCAGCCGCAAAAAATTTCACTGAAGAGAATAGATAATAAATCTATGCGTATCTAAGTATGATTGATTAAACCCTCAAGTAAGGATCAATCATAACGAACCGCTCGGCGATTGGCGAGTAAGGGCGGAAGCACAAACTTTTGTACAACCCATAAGAGAGTTAATCAGTCAGAACTGTCTACTTTCTTTCCCAGGATAGAAAGAAAGACCTCTGATTGGTTAATTTTCTTATGCGTTATATAAAAGTTTGTGCTCCCGCCTAGTCTAAGCCTAGTCGTTTTGTTAGTCCATTGAAGGAGGCAAAGCTAAAAAAGGAATTCCCCCTCAATGAGTTTCCCTTGCCTTCGAAGTGCTATGGTATATTCAAAATAAAAAAAGGCCGAATTCTATTCTGAATTGTTTCCTTGGGACACTCATACATATACACATATATTAGCCATTATGCTACAATATATTTATCATAACTTATATTAACGACTCTTAACGTGTGTGTTTATTGAGGAAAATTGAGAAACTGTATACTTATTTTGTGTTTTTCTATATCTCATAATATCTTAAATATATTTCACATATTTTTGTCTTTATAAATAATTAAATTTATATATTTAATATGAATGTACATAGTACGTAATAATTATGACTATATGTAAAATATTTATTATTTATATGTATGTATATATACATTAATTCTTACACATATACGTATATTTATACAAATTAAACAATAGTACAAAAATGTACGCGATGGTAAGGTAAATGTTTCAGTGACCGAACATGTCCCAGTACCGAATATAATCCTATTACTCTAATTAAATTTTAATATTATAAAAAACATTTAAGATTAAAAATAACAAGTTTTCGTGTATTTATACACGTGTTATTTTTGTAATATTAAAATTTAATTGTAACTCTTCTTTAAAAATACCTTAAGACATTTATAAGGTAGATTATTTTAAACTATTACATTAAACTATTACTATAAATATTATAAAAATTACCATTTACAAGTATATTAATAATAAATAATACTCACGTCCGCTAACTGAGCCTTGTTAAGACCAGGTCGAGTGGAAACCTTGTAATGCCTCTTGTATCTCCTTAGAGTGCCGACTTGCAGTTGGAAGAGGTCGACCTCCGGGATGTCGTTGTCAGTTTCGCCCGAGTCTTCTTCGGAGTCCTTGCGCCTCCGCTGCTGCTGCTGCTTCGTTCTCGCACACTGGATCACTTGCTTGTGATAATCGCAGATGTATATATGCCGTGCCTGTACACATAAAAGAGAGGATGTAACGGAGCAGCAATAATAGTCACGCGCGGATGCGTACGATATCCGTCGCATCGATGCGCTTGCATCGGAATTACAGGCTGTCGCCTGTAGCCTTATTCGATACTGAATTATTGTCAAGAGTTCACAGAATAGCACCGTTAAAATATATTTCGTTAAACTCGTCAATTCGTTGTGCATAAGTGTCTGCAAATGATAAATAGAAAAGGGAGCAGGATTCTTTAGAATATTTGGATCACTTTCGCAAATAGCCAATGGAAGAATATCATCGAAGAATTTTAGTTTCTTCGAATTCTCAATCTTCTATTCCATTTATTATGCGAAACTCGTGAAAATTTGCAGCATAAATAAAGCAACGTCTAACAGTGGCATGTTGAAGAAAATTATCGATGTTTTTTTATTAGAAAATACTTTTGCACTGGCTTTAAAGAATTCCAAATTCTTTTACATCATCAAAGTATGTACAGAAATAAACATTGAAAAATTTCTTAAAAATTAAAAAATATTGTTCTTTGAGTGCACAAAAGAATTTTGAATTTTGTAAAGATCTATCGATTCAAAGATCCAACCAATCGCTCTCTTTATTCTGGTCTGATCCACGAACTGTAGCTCAAATTTCTGTTTCTCCTACTATTCACATGTTCTCCTCTTCGCAACTCCATGAAAAAATTTTTCCTAATTTTTCACAAAAGTAAAGATAACTTCTTTCTAAATATTTTAAAGATAAAAAATAAGATTTTTTAAAAAGGCCCCGAATGCAGCTTATATTTCTTATAACAAGACATTGATGCCTTCTGTACGACTGAACAAATGAAGAAACATCTGACAATGTCGGGGGTGTAGAAGTTTATAAACTCAAGGAGGAAGAACGTGTCTACCTTGCAGTCAATCAACATGTCCGTAAGGTTTAGCATTCAAAAAGCGTAAAATACAGAAAGAGCAAAAGAGAGAGAGAGAGAGAGAGAGAGAGAGAGAGAGAGAGAGAGTGAGAGAGAGAAAAAGTACTCGTGCAGCCGAGCCATTTCGAATCGTTGCCATACAGCTACTGTGGAGGGGATGAAAAACCAAGGGCAAGAACCAATCAAAGAACTATAGCGCTCACAAACATTTTAATACGATTGGCCCTTGCTCTTGGTTCTCTTTCCCCTTCGCAGTCATAACAGCGATCTCAGAAATTGACCTCGCGGTGCTCGCAACAACGCGCCAAAGATTACGTACCATGTGATCCAGATTGAGCTTCAATCGTCGCTGCGTGACCGTTTTCTGGATACGCTTGCTGTAGGACGCGTTACCGGCCGGGCGGGAGCATCGCTCGCCCTCGTCGACGAGGCAGCAGATCTGGTCCGCCGCGCCCCGCGAGTCCTCCTCGCCGGTGCTGAAGCCGTTCATTCCAGCTGTAGTTTGGAAACAGTCCTCCACTTGATCGTTCAACTGTGTCTTTAGTGTCGTCGTCTATGACGACGACGACGATTACGGCGAAGATGATTCGCACGATCGGTGCACTCGTGTCAAAAGTCTTCAATTGCCTCGGTGGAGCAGTCGACGATCGCACTACGACGAGGACTACGGCGATGATGGTGACGATAATGATGGTAGCAACGGCACGCTGAGGAACGTCGCATTCTCTTCCGGCCCGCGAAACTTAGGAGGAGAACTCGTCGAGCCGCGGCGAGTCCTCCTACTTCTTTCCCTCGTGCGAATTCGACCGCTCGTTTGGTCGGGTCGGCGAATGTACGTAGCAGAAAATAACCTCGTGTATCCGCGGTAATCCGGTCGGAGCAGCCAAACCCAAGCCACGCCACCGCCGTGCCGCGAGGCGCGTTGGGCCGCGTTGAGACGCGTTACGCCGGGTCGGCGATCGCGACGGTCACCGAAAGGACGCCAAACGAGCGCCAACGTGTCCGTGCGCGGCGAACCGACGCCCGGAACACGCTAGCGTCTCCGTCGGAGTTTCGTGAACGTGAGGGGTTCTTGCGGCTGCTGCGATGCTCCACCAGATGATTCACCGGCGATAGCTCCGTTTTTTTCAGCCTCTTCTGTATCAGAAAGGATACTTCGCGCGAGATTGAGACCGCGCAGCTCTCACCAGGACCAAGAACTTCGCCGTTGAGTAGAGGTTCACCGTTTTCACTTCAAACAACACCACACGACGCCGACGAAACTTTCGTCTATGACGACGTAATGACAAGCCGCCAACTGACAATCGAAACCCGAGCTCTGTTCAACAGAGAGTGCCTGGGTATCTGATACCTGCGTTTGAGACTACCCCCACTCTCCGTGCACTATTCGTCGATTGGGAGGGATAATGATTGGGAAGCATGCGCAGTAGTGCGAGTCTTCTTCTGATTCAATTCATATATGTATAAGAAATATTTCCCGGCTTGTATTTAAATACATCTCAAGACGCATTTAATTGGAGTTCATACATATTTATTTTTATTGTTATCTATGTATAATAATAATAATTATTATTATTATTGCTACTATTATATTATTGAATTAGTATTTCGAAAAAAAATATATATGCTAGATAAAGCACGTGAGGTAGGGTATAGGTTACTGCGCATGCTTCAAATATTCCTCGCTCTACTAACATTTGGTTCGTTTGCGTCGCCATGCCCCGACATGCTCCTACTCACTTTAACGCACTCTAATAGGTTGGCGTCATCGGAATCAACGTATTGGAGTGCGTTGAGGTGAATAGGAGCATGTCGGGGCATGTGACGCGAACAGACCCTAGGGGACCTCAACGCACTCCAATACGTTGATTCCAATAACGCCAACCTATTAGAGTGCGTTGGAGCATGTTGGGCCATGGCGACGCGAATAAACCATAGGTCTCAATTGTGTTTTTACGTCGACCTTAAGGCTATTCTACAATTGCTTAAACGTAGTCGTAAATATGAAGAATTAACTAATCACGGTTGATCATTCTTCGATTGCAAAAAAAAAAAAATCATTTGTGATTGATTAGTTTCTTACAACTTTACTTTTACAATAACGTTTACGCAATTGTAGAATGGTCCTTGGGGCCGTATCAGACTACCGACTGAAAGCTGATTCAATTGCTGATGCTGATTCGCATTTAAACTCCAATCGCTCCAATCTAAATGTTAGTTGACCGATCCAGTCAGTCGGCGCTGTATTGTGATTGGTCCAAAATCGTAGTCCACATTGGCTTTTACAGGCTGCGATTCTTTTAGCACTTACAGCGTCTTTATTTAATACAAGGACTACAATGTCAACAGAAGTAATGGAGTAAGGAGTAAGAGTAACAATTAACCAATTAAAAACCGGGAGTAAACAAAAATCTCATTTCATATTTCTTACTTCTTACTCCTACTCCATTACTCCTACTGACATTGTAGACCTTGCATAATATTTGATGAACAACAAAGATAAAAATAATGCTCACAGCGCTGAGAGCGCCAAAGAAACAGTCGATCTGATTTCGGCTTTAAGGTGCGATCCACTTGCTTCAGAGCTTTTAATTGACCAATCAGAACAAAGAATTGTATGAATTAGCCAATCAAAAAGAATATTTTGAAGCGTTTATAGCGAATCTCACCCCTATATTATGTCGCATCCGCACTTGCGCATTCTAATCAAAAACAAAGACTGAATTTATTAAGCTCTTTCACTCTAACTTGTTAGGGTGCTGTCCCATGGCCTCGGAAAACGGAATCGGAACGAGCGGATCACCAATCACGGGCTCGTTCTGATAGAACCCTTTTACTAATTCCGTCAAAACGGTCCCGTGATTGGTGATCTGCTCGTTCCGATTCCGTTTTCCGAGGCCATGGGACAGCACCCTTATGTGTTTTTAGTCAAAAAATGTATTCAAATAATATAATGGCTTCTGCACGCGGAAACGCTTGCCACGCTGCAAGATGCGACGCGGTAGCCAATCAAAGTTGGATCAAATCTAACTTTTTCCGCGCGGCAAAAGATTTGGTTGGTTGTCGCATCAATTTCCGCCGCGCGGCAAGCGTTTTCGCGTGCAGTGTACAGGAGCCATAAGATTATTCCGTTTGACTACGTTACGATTAACCACAGTTATGTGTTAAAAATTTTGTTAAAATAAAAAAAATTTGTTAACTTAACTAAACAGAAACGTAGGTAATAGAGTTCCACTTATTTTCCCGATTTAAACTCGATCGATCATGGGTGTTTTTTGGAGTGCTGCATACTTGTATTATATAAAACTAATTTATTGATCACAGCCGAATAAACTGGTGTTTCGTGTAATACAAAGTACGTCCGTCAACCGGAAAGCGTTATGAGTTACAATCAAAGTTAATGAGAACGACCTTTAATCTTTCATAAGAATATTTCCTATTATGTCCATAAATGTACTCGTTTACAAATTTTATTTCGTAGCCAATGGGGAACGATAATTCCGCTACAAGATATAGGTATTTTTTTTCTCCTAGACTACAAGTGCGAAAGAGCGGAGAGCAGCGCCAAGTTTTCCTCCTTGATTTTTCTATGCGATGTTGGCGATACTGCATTGTAACTGCCGTTCCGTGCCGCATCGATGTTCCGTCGTCGACTGGCGCCATCTACGATAGAAACGATGCCTAACCTCAACGAACTCGCGTAGATGACCGTGACGATCTATCGTCGAGTGAAATGAACGACGGCACGCGGTATCGGCCGTTCGATCGGCCGTATTTCGACGGGATGATCGCGGCGGCAATCTGGGTGGCCGCGTTCGTCGTCGAACGATCGGCTTTGCACGCACGCATTTTCCCGCCCTTTCGACCGGCCGACATTTTATTTGGTGGGGGGCAAAAAGAAACGCACCAAAACATAAAAGGTCGGCGCTGATTGGCTTACTTTTTGCGGCTTATCTGAAATAAGCCAATGGTAATGGGAGATTTTCCCCGTACGCTGGCCGTATGCCGCACGAGTGGCGTGGGGTCGCGATATTCGAAGCTGAAGAATCCTTTTAGCCGTAGCGGATCTCGTTCCAGGTAAGAAAAATCCAAATATTTTTCGCGAGGCGCGTTGACAGATCCACGGGAGGCCGCGCGAACGCACCGCGTGTACGTACGCACCGTTGGACCCGCCCAGCGCGAGCGTGTCCGCTGGCCGTAACCCGCTACCGTGCTGCGTTCCTCGTACGTATACCTTTTATTTCCGTACTACCGTCAGCACACGGCAGCAAATGGCTGCCCGGACGGACGCGTCGCGCGCGTACGCCTCGCCGTTGTGCCGTCTCGTCGCGCGTTATCGCGATATCGTGCGACGTAGGGACGAACGGACGACGTACGGCGAGCCTCGGCGACGCGGATCGGCTCGTGGAGACGCTCGCTGTCGCGGCCGCGACCGCCGCTACCGCGCGCTCGCTCGCTCGCTCGCTCGCTTGCTCGCCCGCTCCGCCGCGTCAACGACGTGTTGACGTCAAGGCGTTTACGCGCGCGTGCACAGCTCGCGGGTTTTGCGTTGTTCGGGTTTTCGCTCTGCTCGTCGCTGCTCGAGAGGATCTCTCCGATAAGGAGATGATGTGGCCGTGCTTGAAAAATCAATCGCATTCTCTGTCATCGTTCCCACCACGCATGGCGTGGTATATCGGGGTGCGCGCCGACAGTACTTTTCCCGCTTCGAAAAAATCTCTCGAAACCTGTCAAGAATTAGCCAAGCGAGCAAGCGGGCGACGTAGCTTGAGACCTCGGAGAAGATCGACGTCTCTGTTTCTTTCTCTCTCTCTCTCTCTCTCTCTCTCGTTCTCTCTCCCTCCCTCCCTCCCTCCCTCCCGTGCTCGAAGTATTTTTCTCAGCGTATGAGCTCGTTATTGCCAGCGAAATAGATCGTGATGCTCGCGAGCGAACGACCGTGGAGTTGGCGGGAGGACAAGATAGAATAACAGAAAGAGAGAGAGATAGAGAGAGAAAGAGAGAGAGATGGAATGAGAGAAAGACAGAGAGAGAAAAGTGTTTACACGTAGGCGTTTCTCCTACCGACGGTGCATCTCGCGCGCGCAAAGCGCGGCGTAGCGTAAAGGTGCGTCCAGACTCGTTACACTGCGCATCGTTGTCGTCGTCGTCGTGTCATCGTTGTGAGCGACGATACATCGCGACCAGCATAGTTGTAATTCGTCGTCGTGCCATATTGACGTTCCGTTGAAATACGAAAAGGGGAAGGAGGGGGTGGGGGAACAAAGGTTTACAATATATCGTATTTATTTAAACGTTCACCTCTTTATTCGGCGCAGTGAGATTACGAGTTTGGACGCAGCTTTAAGTGCGTGGCAGCGGCATCGGCGACGAAGACGCCAAAAGCGAGCATGTCGTCTCTTGACGTTTTTATTCGGTCCGCTAGTCGTCGTTCGACACGGCTTCTCGTGGCTCCGAGGTAGATAACTTCCCGTTGCCGCACAACGCACCATCCGATGTCCGTCTCTTTATTTTCTTCCTCTTTTTAGCTGCACTCCCTGTACTTTTCTGTTAGTTTTGCTCCCCTCCCCCTCTCTTTTTCTTGACGTTCGATTACGTGTTAGATTACGGGCCTGTATAGTTCAGTTATGTTCTCGTTCGCGATCATGTTGAAAAGACACTGTTGGAGCGATTTCGAGTCATTTTGGATGTTCAATTGGTTAATTTAACGTGCTCGAATGTGAATGACTTGTAGAACAAAGGACGATAGCATTTTATCGACGATTAAAGTGCAAAGACGTATGACAATCGTGAATTTTCAACTTTACAATTCGAATCGTTAGGACGCGAATTGCAGGCAGGATCGATAATTAGTAGTTTTGTAAATTCCTATGTATATTCTTTTTTTTTACTTTAAGTGCAAAAAGTGCAACGTGGTGCAGCTAAAAAGAGTAGGCTTTGCACGAAAAACGCGCGATCGATGGATACCCGGATGAACGTGCGATGTTCAGAAAGTAAAACAGTGCAACAACGTGTAATTCTGAAACAATAGGCGAGTCTTTTTTTAATTCCTCGATTAATTAATCGCAGATGCAACTTTGCTTTGTAAAAGCTTTATTTGCGTGCAACGTGCGATTAAGCAATCGCTGAATTAAGATACTCACTGAAGTTCAGATTTCGCTGAATTGTTTTTCTGCCCTGAACAGCGTTGAAGAATATGAGGCAACGAAAGAATAGCGGAAATTTTAGTGTTTATTACTAGAAATATTTTATCATTAATAAGGAAAGAGGAAATATTTAATTTAACATTTTTGATCGTTGGACAGATGATCTTATATTAATTTATGACGTATGAACATTATAAACTGTTTGATCTCAAATCACATGCCAATATTCCTACAAAATAATACTCTGTTGAAACTGAAAAATAGCCATATGATGTTAAATTGATATTGATATCCAACGTATTTAACGTTAGCGACCTAGCGAGTTACCAATCCTTTATTCTGTTATCAAGAAACTTAATCTGAAAAACAAAAAATGGAAGTTCGCGAGTTATATAATTGTATGTTTGCATCTGCATTTGTATTAGCTTTGATTTAGACCGATTATTTCAATTTCTTGGTAAACTTACTTATCAGGTAAACATATCTATCTTTCATTCTAAATAAAGACAATAAATACCTGTCGGGTAAAGTTTTACAATAAATTGGAACAATCGATTCGTAATCTGTTACAGTTTCTATAAATGTTCTAATTATTTGGGCAGTATTCAAAGGAAGAATTAAGTGTTTTTTTTATCTTGATTTGTGACTCGCGCTGCACGCGTTTTTCTTCCGGTTTCCAATAGGAATCTTGAATTACTCGGGACACCCTATGTATAAACGAGCATCGTGTATCATAACGTTGCGCCCTACGGTGTTTCAAGCCTCGCAAGCACTCGTGGAGCTTTAACGAAGCTTAAACTCGTCTATATACTTACACACTGACTACATCCACGTCCAAAGGAAAACACACAGCCGCAAACATTTTTTTTTCTTTACTCGATGCAAAACATCTCTTCGATCGATTATCCGCAAAAGCGTTCGGTCGGAACAAATCGCACTTCTCCCCACACGTCCCTCGATCTCCACACCTTTGTGTTCGTTTCGGATAATCGGCTTTCCGTTGTGCACGCTAAGAATTACGAGTTAGAGTTATGAGTTATCTAAGAGTTACATCATCGGTGCGCTACAAATAAACGCGTGTGTGATTATACTTTCTTTTAGAACTTCTGTCCAAAAAGTTCCTTATGAAATCCGGTCCGATTTTATCGGACATTTTAATGGAATTGTTACAATTTCGCTTGGAACAGCTGAATTTCCCGACAGTCAAACAAAATTACGGATTTTGTTTTTTCATATTGCTGATTAGAGGCTCTCAATCGCGAGCAAACTTAGGCCTATGTTAATAGCCATCCAGAACTTTTTTTTATTGAAGAACTTAATTGAAACTAATCAAATGATATCGTTTGATAAATAAATTTTGGTGCTTTTTACTTACTATAATATTATATATTTAATTATTAATCGTAAAAATTGGCATAGGCAAGTACACAGTTTAACCCTGTTATTCTATTCGAATCTACTTGATTAAAGCGCATTTTATTCTTTTATTGAAATTAAAAAATCTTCTAGCATTTAATGACTTTGTCTAATAAAATGTTCTATAAAAATTTATTTTTTTAGAGTTGTTTTCATCATATTGATTCAAATAATGTGATTCTATAGCAGATTCGAATAACTAAACATAACTGTACCTATATTTATACTCTTCCATAAACTCTTATTATAGGATTTTAATTGCTCGAAGTCTTTATTTTTTAGCTACATAATATATAAAGTTGTATTATTGTTAAGGAAACCACAAAATTGGTCTTAAAGCATGTCTAAACACAAAGGAGAGAATTAATTTAGAAAGAAATTTGAATTTTTCTTAAAACCTACATTTTAATAAATGTAAAAATTTAAAAGGTGTTGAGATGCGCGGGCAATCAAATTTGACATCAGTCGATACTTATATTTATATACATGGTGGCTCTTTTTGTTTTAACTGTCCGGTAAAAGACACGCTAGCGGGGCGCGACAATTGTATCGCCACATGGCGCAATTCGAAGCCCTCGGAAAGGGCAGATGGTGCGACTCGGAGGGTTCCCGCCGTTGTGACACCATTGTTTCTGTCCCGCGTGGCCGCTCGCGAATGTATTGTATTAGATAAAGAATTACGATACATATTTCGAAAAAGCAACGCGCGCGCACTATATTCCAAGGTGTACGCCAAAACGTGGGAATCGGATGCACACCTGGGACGTTCTTCCCCTCGTTTACCTAACAGATCGGGGTTCTTTCGAAATCCTAACGGTGGATATTTAGGCTCGCGTAAGAAAGTTATAAGTTATAGGGTACAGTCCTGTTTCAACTCCTGTAGGCTTATTTTGTAACTCTTAACGACAGTGTCGATATCGTTATATTGTTGTTGCGCACATATTATATATGACAAAAAAGCTGCGCAACGATAATATAACGATACCGAACTGTTGTTAAGAGTTACAGAATAGGTCTACGGGCCGTTGAGGCAAAACTTTATCGTCGAATACATTTCTACGGAATGAAATCCGCATTATTCAGATTTTTGCAGCGCGAGTCCGTTGAATGTAATTCATCGTTCGATATCTCGTATATCGAATTAAACATTTTGTATTTTTGAAACTACGTTCGAGTATCTCCAACGTGATATGTGCGCGGAGGTACATACAATCCGTAGTGGAATCGGCCGGGCCGGTTCGGGCCGTCGTTGGTTGGGCCGTACCAACATGATCGGGGAATTTGGATTTTTCATCCGGCTTCTCTTGTCTTGCGTTCTCTCGGCTTTGGCATTCCCCTTCCATTTTGCATATTTTGCATTTTTTTGTTTTTCTCGTTCCGTCCCGTCAGAAATATGTTAATTTCAAACATTTTCGTACGTTTTCATATATACGTACGTATGTTCGTTAGGTTGCCAATGCTGGGCCCTGGGAATGCGCGATGGCTTTGTCTCTCCTTGTCTTTCTCGCGCCGCCAGTTCTCTTGCCTCTCTCGCGCCCGTATACCCCGACTTCTCCCCTCCGCTCCTCCTGTTCCCATTCCTTCCCCCTCTAACCTCAACAACGCCGCTGCCTCTCCATTGCCTCTGTCTCCCTCGATCACCTCGTCTCTCTCACTCGCGCGTCTTATTGACCCGGACCCGGTTCTCTTCTCCTCTCTCTTCGATTCGCGCTGGGTTACCCGTACCGACTCACCCGCCGCCTCACGACAGCAAGGGTTGCCAGGGGGGCGAGGAGAGAGGGGATGGGTGGAGGAGGTAACGCGCGGGGGCAGCGGGAAAGACGGGAGGACAGGTCCGACGCACAGGTCCCGCGATATACATTTTCATTTCATCTTCTTGGCGCGCTATCGGAGACAGAAAAATAGAAAGGAAGAAAAAGAAAAAAAAAGAAAAAACGGCGTGCGCGCACTCTGAGGAGGTGGTTAGGACAAATTTCGGTTATTCCCTCGCGAGCGTGCTGATCGGTCCAGGTTTTTCTATCCGATTCGCGACTTCGCTTGCGCGAGGAAAAAAAACGCGATGCAAGGAGTACACGTTGTGGGAACATCACATTCCTGCGGTTATGTATTGATAAAGGGATAATAAGGATTTATATACGAAAGGAAGAAATAAGTTTGCGCGTTTGCGAACGAATAACGCGGCGGCGAATTGATAAAACTCACAGCGGTGTCCTTGAGCTGTAACACGATTTATATATCCCTTTCTCCTCTCATCGAAAATTTGCGCATTCGAGTAATTACATTTTGATTGATATAGTGGACGCTCAAAATGGCTGAACTGAAACGTGATCGTGTCAGAAATTATTTCAACTTCATTTGCTTATTATTAAAAAAAAAAAACATTTTTTAAGATGGCGCGTAATAAGGCCGTTACATGATGTATATAAATCCGACTTCGAACGAATCGTACGCGCGCGCGGTGCGTGAATCGGCCCTCGCGTGGTTGATCCTCGAGGCACATTCCATTCGCAGAACGTGAAATTTCATCCTTCTCCCGAAGGTTCTTCCGTATCGACCGACTAAGAGAGCGGCCTATCGTCGTCGCCGGTCGGTAAAGATAGCGGATACGCATCCGCGTCCTCGTCCTCGTGCGAGTACACATTGCGAGCGGGAAAAAGGGTGTAAAGCGGCAGGCGGCACGAAAAGCAGGAAGCGTTGTTCGTCCGATGTGGGGCAAATTCCAGCGAGCGTAGCAGTGTAACGAAACTAAGGATAAAAAAAAGAGAGGTAACGCAGAAGAAAGAGCACGCAATGATGACGACGACGAGGAGGAATCAGCCAGTCGGTCGTCGCGATAGATGTGTCTCTTTCTTTTTTTCTTTCCGCGTGCCTCTCTTTCTCTGCCTAAAAGTTGACCTCGAGTTTCAAGGGTAGAGAAGGGTTTGCGGAGTCGTTTCTGCGCCTCGCTCATCTCCTCCCCGTCTCTCCCATATCTTACCAGAGAGACTGTGTACGGCGAGTAACGCGCGCGCGGGGCTCTCTCGAATTCTCTACGAACGGAGAGAGAACGGAAGAGGAGAAAGCGACGTTGCCTATAGCGCGACGACGGTAGACTCCCGCCATCCCCACCGGCGGTATACCGCCGTTCGATTGGCCGGCGCGCTTAGGTTCTCCTTTGTGAGCGGGCGGGTGAAAGCGTGCTTGGCAACGTCGCGGGAGTTTGCCGGCGTCCGCTGGAAGGAAGGCTAAACTGACGAGAGAGAGAGAGAAGGAGGGAGGGAGGGAGGGAGGGAGAAGGCAAATGAGAAAGGACAGAGAGGGTGAACGAGACACCCGGCGAAGGGGCGTGGGGAGGGCGACATGGAAGACAGAGGAGAGAGAGAGAAAAAGATAGAGTTGGGGAAAGAGAGGAACAGAGAGAGAGACAAAGATAGCGAGATCATACGAGAGCCGCGTCCAGGCGGTCTGTTCTCTCGCTAGGTTCGCCCTCTGTGTGTGCGACGTCGCGTGTAGTGAGTCGGTAGAGGCGAGAGAGAAGCGAGTCGCGCGCGCGTATGCTTCTCCAATGTGAAAAAGCTATTGCTATTACTACCACTACTATAGCAGAGCCGCTGTTGGCTACTAATACCACTACTACTCTATCGCCATCGTCATCATCAAGCGGCGTGCCGGCGTCGCTCGGTCCGCGTCGCGTTGCGTCGCACCGCGCCGCGCCAAACCGAAACGAACCGAACTGAATCAAAGCAAATCAAGCCGAACGGCGGAGCCGTGTGGCGTGGTTTGTAACGCGCGGAACCGGAGTACCGGCGTGCCGCGGACGCGCGTGACGCGTCCCCCGCGTCACGCTTAAGCGCCGCAGCCGAGCGTCCGTCATCGGAAAACGCTGTTGCTGCTGCTGCTGGCTCCCCGACATTGTATCAAGGACGCGGTGTGTACACCCGTATCCTTGCGTCGGCGCCGCCGCCGCCGCCGCCACCGCCACCGCCACCGCCACCGCCACCGCTGGAAGAAGGAACCACCGTCGAACAAGCGAGTTTCGCCGCGGGACGGTGAAGAGATAAGGGGGAAGAGAAAGAGAGAGAGCGAACGAGACGAACGATAAAGCTGGATAGAGACAAAGAGACGGAGAAAAAGACAGAGAGAGAGGGAGGAAGAGAGAGAAAAAGAAGGCGTGAGAGAAAGAGAGACGGAGCGAGAGCGTGAGCGTTCGACGTCGTTGCTCCTCGTCGTCGATGGTGGGGAGGCAGAGGGAAAAAGAAAGAGCTAGAGGGGGAGAGAGAGAGCGCCCTCCCCTACCCACCCGCCCGCTCGCCTCCTCTGCCCGCCGCCGTACCTACTCACGGAGCTAACGAACGGTCGAGCGTAGCGTCGAGTAGACCGCATCCCAAGTATAACGTACGTACGTATATTCACGGGGAACTGAGGCTAAGCGCGCGCCGCGGCGTGTTCTACGCGCTGGTTACGCGTGAAGGAGAAAAAAAAGAAAAGAAAAGGACGGGGGAGAAACGTCGTTCCGCCTGCCGTCGTTCGTTGCCGTCGTTCTCGCGATGCGAGGAAGCGGGCATAGGCAAGCGCGAGCGTTATAGTGATCATCACGGAGTGTTCTTCTCGGTAGCGGTGTTTAACCGCCGTCACCCGCGGACAGTGTTGTGTGACAGTGAGATCGCGTTTGAAACGCGTGCGTGTGGTGCGTGTCTCTCCTCTCCTCTCCTCATCCGACATCTAAGCTTTCGTACCAGCGAGTTTCCGAGTGTGCGAATGTGAGACGGATTCCGTGTACGTGCGCGAGCGAGCGAGCGAGCGTGAGAGAGAAAGAGCGAGCGAGAGAAAGAGGGTGAGCGAGAGAGGGAGAGAGAAGGAGTAATATAGAGTTAGCTGTCTGTGTGCACTGTACGTGCACGCGGATGTTACCGAGTTATGAGCGTGCGAGCGCGCGCGTGTGCGTGTGAGTATTAGAAAGAAAGAAAAAGAAAGATAGAGAAAGGGAGGAAAAGAGAGAACGACAGAAAGACGAACAGAAATAGAGGGAGAGGAAAAGAGAAAGGGAACGTTAGCGCGTGCATGTGTACGTGCGCGCGCGCGCGCGAGCAATTCCTCCGTGAATTTTTCTTTTCCCTCGCTGGTGTTGTGTCACCGGCGGGTAAAACGAGAAAAGGCTGAGAACGCTGACGGACGTACGTACGTGTACGTCGCGATATGTCGGAGCACCACCGCGTGGCCGGTGGCTGGGGCACGGCGAGTCCGGGTAACCAAGAGAATGCCACCGGCGGTGCCGCCTGGTGGCCCACGGGCCTGAACGCCGTTTCGTCCGATCAACAGCAGCAACAACAGCAGCAGCAACAACAACAGCAGCAACAAAATCTACATCAGCATCTCTTGAATCAACAACAGCAGCAGCAGCAGCAGCAACAACAGCAACAGCTCGCGCAACAACAGCAGTCGCAGCACCATCAGGAAAACGTCCGAAATACCGCCGCCGCGGCGAACCAACAGCTCTTCTCCTACAAAATGGCCTCCAGCTTCCAGAACCCGGCCACCACCGGCGCGGCGTCGAGTCCGGTGTCGACATCCACGCCGGTCGGCGGCGGCGGCGCCGCCGCGTGCATGAGGGGTGGATACGATTACAGGCTCGCCGGTGCGACGGGTCCTGGACAAGGCGCCGCTGGCGGCGGCGGTGGTGGTGCGGGTGCCGGTGGCGGCGGCGCCGCCACCGGCACACCTTCCGCACCGCCGCCCGGCGTACAGTGGTGGTATCCAGGCGGAGTCATGGACGCTGCCGCGCAGAACAACCTGCACCAGCAATTGCAGAACCAGCAGCAACAGCAGCAGCAGCAACAGCAGCAACACCTCTCGTCCGCAATTACCACGCAAACGTCCACGCCCCCCGTTATGTCCTCGGTATGTTGCGAAGTACGAGTACGAGTACGAGTACCTTCGACGAAAGCGAAAAAAGTGCCGTATCCCCTAACCGCGTGCGCGATTAGTTTCTTTTCCCGCGTTCTCGGCAAGCGTCGCTGCCGCCGCCGCTGTCTTCCCTGTTTTCTTTCTCTTTTTTTACGTTTTTGCGTTTCTTTTAGACATATAACAAATGCTTTTCTGCTATCAGTTTTTTTTAGATCGCGGATATGTAAACAGGCAATGGAAGGGCTAAAACTCACAATAATTGTCTGTCAGTTGATACGCGAATCGTATTGTACTTAAAAATTGAGGGATATGTAAGAATTATCTCGGGCGTGAAGTACAATTCGTACGAGAAGTCAAGATATCGTGCTACTATCGCACACGAATCGAATTTTCGTCGAACAGCCTCAATTTAAGGAAATAGCCGTCCGGTAACTGGTTGGCGTTTATGCGACGCCTTTGTATCATGTTATAGTAGTAGATACGTAGGCCGAAACGCGCGACGACCTCGCTCTTCACCTCCCCGTCCTCTCTCGGTCCCTCTGCTCGCCGGTCTTTCGGCCACTTTCGCGCGCTCAGCGAGCGAACGAGCGAGCGAGCGGATAGCTATAAAGAAGACAGAGATATAGCCGGTTCTACCAGGTGGCCACGCGGCCACTTTTGACAACTTTTCCAAACCGCCTCCAACGACAAAGAATACGCGCAGTAGTATCTGCTCGTTTTAATGATGCTTCCTTTTTAAATTTTAGATCTTACTAGGTCTTTTATCTTAATTCTGTATAATTTTGATTCTGAATTCATAAAATAATTTGTCTAGAAAATGCACGCCCTTGCTTGAAACACAATGAAATTTACCAAAAATTTTAAATACGATTTTACATTTATTACACACAGATTAATAGGGTTTTTTTTACATATCCCTAAATAAAGCGAAGTAGATTTGTAATTTCTTTCTGTCTCTCTCTCCCTGTTTATCTCTCTTTGTCAGTATCGAAGAGCCTTGTCTGATTCTTGCTCATCATCTTTTTCATCTCGCTAGTGTTTGATTCGTTTTTTTTCAATTGCTGAAAAGTACAGATCAAACATGCCGGTTGTCATTTGAGTGTCAACGGAAATCTAGATAATAAGAATTCCCATTGAGAATTCCAACGAAATACACTCGCTTCACGCGCCGATTAACTGTTTCGTTATTTCTATATATTTCTACGTATTTTATTCGATATTAGTTAAATTCATATTCTGCTTATTTAAATTAAAAAATACCAATGGGCTTTACGATAAGTACACCCTCGTTGCTTTGTATCTCGCGAAGATATGTTAAGAAATTAAGATCGCCGGCGGCGATAAGTCCCCAGGTATCAAGGGAAAAGTTAAATATATTGGGAGATTCCTTTGGCTGTACTTGGGGATAGGTTTTGATAGGCAACGACGGGGCGATCGTGGGAACATGATTGCAATAATTGCGATAAAAGGATGCATGTACGTATCTTTCGTATTCTTTAGTATTGTCTCGCATGTTCACGAAGGTAACTCGCGAGGACGGCGTATACCCGTCAAAGTCTCGCTTATCATCCCTTACGTTAGCAATTCTGCGGTAGAAAGGGGGAATATTATTGGACAGAGGTATATAATTTGTTTCGCGCAGTATTGATCGATTTTCACCAATCGTCGACAGCGATAATTTGAATAACTAAAATTTTTTTTATGGTAAAGGAGGAATTAGAGAAATTCGCAGAAAAAAAGAAAATGTTCGAAAATCAACTTCGTGTATAGACAAATTAAAGAAAAAATTTTGTACGGTTTCTTATACATAATAGAATATTTCGATTAACCGCGTTCTTTTTAATCCTATAAATGCTTTAGATAATGTCGAGCTGATTTTTCATGATACAAATTCAATAACTTTTTTTATGCAAATAAAGTGTCGAAGGTTCAATAAAGCTTCTCAAAGCTGTTCGTGTTATCGCCTTTTAAGAAAAGGCAAACGACCGACTAATCGGTCGGTCCTTTTGTCTGTTTCGGCTCGACAACATTCGGGATTGTGTGTGAATTTGGAGGGAAGAGATGGAGAGACGGAAACCTTAAGACCCCACAGCAGAATCTTATCTCCTGCAAACCTAAAAAGGATTCTCGACCCTTTCATCTCTTCGATATTCTATCGGATATCGAGTTGCACCTGGAAAAATCATATTATGCGATACATATAGCGAGAGAAAGAGGATCTTCATCTCGTAATTCGAATACATAATTATATACGCGTGTACATAGCCAAAGAGTCCCAATTGTCATGTCGCGAGTGTCAATGCCCAGTTGATCAAATTCGGATTTTCATACGCTTCGTTCTTGCGTTCCTATCCCGACTCGCGCGCGCGGTACTCTCACCCCGTCGCGTCCGTCCGTTCGTTCGTCCGTCCGTCCATCCGTACGTACGTACATCCGCCGTCCGCTATTGATTCCGGGTTTCGTGCGGCCTTCTTCATAAGTGCGTTCGCGTTCAGCGAGTCCGTCCGCGCTTGCCGGTTGATATCATCCCGTTTTTTCTCGTTTCGTGATTTTCATTTGGCGCCAAGTGTCAAGAGATCTGTTCTTTTTAACTGCCCTGTCCCTTTTTTTACTCTCCAAGCAAAATAAGCACGCATTCGTCGGGCGTCGTGTGTGGCGAGAGAGAGAGAGAGAGAGGGGGGGGGGGAGGTTGTTGGAGAACGCAGATACTGCAGCTGAGCGGAACGAATCTAAAAATTGTATCAAGTATAAGGAAACGAAAATACACCTTAATTGAGCTCACAACAGATACACCACGCTCTTTTTTGTTTTAGGATTATTTAATTTACATCGATTGAGACCGCTCAGATTTGAAATTTAGATTTCGAGAATATCGGAAAGATATACATGCATATATTTACATGGGAAAGTATATATAGCAAGTGTTATGGAACAGAAAGAGATTGCTTTCTGTAATATGAGGAGAATAGTTTCGCCATTTAAATGATAATGGCGTTTGGTCAAAACTTTTTTTACTTTTCGTAAAATTTCTATTGTATTATATTAACTTTTTGGTGAAATTACATTGTCACGCAATTTAAAATTGGTTTTCTCTTCTAAAAAAATTGGATTCGCGCTTTTCTAAGCTTTTGCACGCATATCAAAAGCAACAGTCTAGTATCGATCTTTTCCCACGAATTCGAGCTTGTCATCTTCCTCTTTGCAATCTCTCGATCTTGACCATTGATATTGACAGTGATATTGAAATCAAGTTTTCTCACCGCAAACGGCTAATCGTAGTTTGTAATAGTGCGACGAAAGCGGAATCCCGTCCAGAATACATGTTAGACTACATATGAAAGTTCGTAATGAATTATCAGACCGATCACGCACTTTCGAAATGATAATGTTTGATGGGAACGACGCAAGTTGCATTTTTGCACGATATTTTAGTCGGAAACTATAGATTCTTTGCTAAAAGTTCTACAAAATCTATAAAAAAGATTTTTTAAGTAGAAGATCATAAATATGTCTCAATTAAAACCGGATTTTGATTTTTCACCAGAAAATTATGTCGCATTAATGAACGAAACAACTTGTTTCAAGCCTATCTGGCCTACAGGTAGAGTTAAGATATTTAATATTTACATATAATTGTCAATAAATTAAAAGAATAAGAAAGAATTTCACGTTCGTGATTTAACATCTATGTTAAACGTAGGGTTTTTTAAGAAATAGGTTGTTCGACTTCATATAAATATACGTTACACCGATAACATTTTTCTCATTGATTGGATTCAATTTCTTACATGCGCGATGTAATTTTTTTTTGTTAAACAATTAAAATTTATCCTTGTCCACAATTGTGTGGCACCGAAACTTAAACAATACGAGCGTCGGCACAATTTACGCTTTAATTAACAGGCACGCAGTAATGATTCTCGATACGGAGTACACGTGTCCCAGAGCTTAGCGCACGTTCATCAGTAACTCTCTAGAAAAGGGGGTAATGGCTCGTGTCTATTTGAGAGAGATGTTGTCGAGAATCACTCTCAAGTATCGTACAAATGGATATAGTACTGAAAAGTATACCGCAGAATTACTTTCTTACTTGCACTTTTACTCTTTTACTCTCCTTATATCCGAGAGTCACTTACGGACAGATCTCTCAAGAGAATACTTTGTATAAAGTGACTCGATCGAGTCGCGACGAGTATTTTTCTCAAATGGGCACAATAGTCATAATTTTTCACGATCTTGAAAGCTTTAAAATGACAGAACAAACACACGTGCTAACATTTCATCTCAGTCGTCATGCATTTATAATAGAATCTTCTGTTAGATTACTTTAATCTCTTCCGAAATATTTATAAAAATAATAGTTAATACAAGGATAAATTTTTTTACGCTGTAATATATAAAGTAAATTGACACAAATAGAATATTGAAATATTTTTCTCAAATTGGAAAATAACGGAAAACTGCTTTTTTGAACGTTTCCATTATTCTACTTAAAGGATTCTAAAATATTCTCAACATTATAATGCAGTATACAAACTCGTTAATTTTATGATCAAAGAAACGTAACACTTTCCAATTTGTGCACTATTATTTTTCGCAGATTTATAAAAAATTGTGCGCAGATCGTTCACGATGATAAAGTTTTCGGGTACGAAAGAACAATCTGCCGAACAAGCGAGACCGCAATCGCGGTTGCAAGCTCGAAACTTTTTTATTTTTGTTTTTTTAATTGTCGCGTTTGTAGAATATTCGTCGGAAACATCGAAACTTCCGTTTCGTACTTGATGTTACTTTTATTTCCACCATTGCGAGACTATAGGAAATACCATACGCCGTAATGCAACGCCTGCGGCCCAAGAGGCATACATTTTTAATCCCTTGCCATATCACAGCGGGCGCGAGAAGGAAAGCGAGAGGAGGGAGGAAGGGAGGGAGGGGATAAAAGTAACGCGATCGTTCTACCGCGGGTTGTATCTTTGAAAGTCATTTTTGCTCTTTCGTTCACTGCTCTCAGACATTCCGATGCGTACGTAGGTAAAATAGCTCCTAAGAACTCTCACCGCCCGAATTAGATAATTAATTAATTAACAAAAGTCAAACGTAATTAATTAATTAAGTCAGACATATTTTATGTAATACGATGTATTGAACCGCCCCATAAATAATGCGGGTTTAGGTGTTTCCGGAAGGCACAGAGATCTGTAAAAGTGGCGGCGGCCATCGCTACGTCCGCCCCAAAAAATTACGTACACGTGCGAAATAAACCCGCATCACTTATGGAGCGACTCAATAACAATATCGATTCTACATAGTAGTTATTTTGCCGGCAGATCTCACATCCGCACGTAGGTCAACTAGATTTCCGATTATTTCTGCAGGTACGTGGTAACTATTATTATCCGCAATCTGGAGTAATAACGGTCGATATATTGTACGTATAGCACAAGTATAATTGTGCTATATCACGTCTTACGCAGTTTCAAAGAACCCAGAGCAAGAGTACACCCTGCTGCCGGGTCTATTGACGTGTATATGGCATAAATATACAGACTGGTGCGTGCTCACCAGTACAAGTACAGAAAATCATGTTTAAAAAAAAAAGAAAAATATACATTTTGTTCATACATCTATCACGACACGCTGCTTGCCTACTTTCGATTTATTAATTGCGTCATCAACGACAACATTTGGAGACGAATTCAATTTTCATTTTCTATTTTATCTACGCGATGTGCATCTGTATATACGTGTCTTGTTAAAATCTACATAAACTTGTAAAGTTTAACCGTGACTCTCCGCAACGATAAACTTGTGGAATTTACGGTTGGAATGTAATAAATACATACAATCTGATCATATAATTATAATAATATAATGTCAATCTATGTTCGCAATACTATTATTATTATTATTATTATTATATAGGCATTATGTGTAATAACGTAATAATTATGTATATAATGGCAATATGCCGTATAATATTGCACATACGTACAATGTAATGACCATTGTTACTTGACAAAATCAAAAACGCGCATTTGTACGGCGAGCATTGTTACGTGTGTCTCATTGTCAATGTGAGATCGCGGGCCGCAGCCGTTCATTAATTTAACACGCAAGTCATATTACGTAAAGTGCGTAACGACACGTCTCAGTTATCGCGTGGATAACTTGGTAAATTCGCAACAAAGTCTAAGTGACTAATCTTTCGCATCACAGTAAAAAAAGTCTTCAATTTTTTTTGCGGTAGCTCGAAAAACGGGAAAATTATTTTATCTATTACGCAAATTTTTCATAATACGACGACACGGTACATCTTATTCCGCGTATTAACATATAAATATACGAGAATTTTTCTGAATTTAAAGTTCTCGATTTAAAAATAGAAAATCTCTTTTTACAATCTAAATTTTTCTTCTAATGTAAAAATAGATTATTTTCTATTTTTAAATTTAAATTTCTCTTGATGCGAAAGTAGAAACTTTCTATTTTAGTATTTCAGCTTCTTTCAATGTAAAAGTGAATTCTTCAATTTTGAGAATTTAGAGATTTTTTTGTTTTCATATTAAAATAGAGAAGCATTTCCGACTTCTCAGTGATCTCCTTTGATATAACAGTAGAAGTTATTGCTATTGTTGAGACTTGCTGTTTGAAAATGTTAAACAAGTCTTTTGCTATTTGCCGCGGCAGCATTTTACATTGTAGACCGTTTGCTTGGATTTCAGCACCCGATACAGCAGATACCGCAAAATAATCTTCAACAAAATAACGCTCAGAGTCTACAGCGGGACAATATGCCGAGAGGAAAAGATACGAAGCCAAGAGGACGGATGACAGCGTACGCGTTCTTTGTCCAGACATGTCGTCAGGAGCATAAAAAGAAGCATCCCGAGGAAAAGATTGTCTTCCGGGAATTCTCCAAAAAGTGTGCAATGAGGTGGAAGGTGAGATTCCTTTAGATTCTAATAGAGAAACATATAAGTAATTTTTACACTGTTTTCGTTCCACGTGATATAAATAAATTCGAGATAGATAGGTCCTTTTGTCAACGCTAGAAAGAAGAAGACAGAATCCTCAAAACCAAGAGTCCTTGTCCCAATCTAAGTACTAACACAGAAAGCATACTCCGTTGGACTTCTATCGATTTCACAGCCTGAGGTGCGAGAGAACGGGATGCGTAACGTTTCTATCGAAAGCCTTGTGAATTCGCGAGAGCTACTTTGATCTTGGCCTCTGAATAAATATGTGCGCTCAATAAACTTGCCACGTGCAAGTACGATATTTAAGCATACGTCGTTTACAGACTGACACGCGTCCCGCCTTGTTAAACCGTCAATTTTCATCTCGTTTAGCGATAGCAAAATTATCGATAAGGAAAACTGAGCTGATACATGCGAAAATTTTTTCGCGTCGTTATGTCGTTAGTCTTCAAAGTATTCATTATCCTGCGTGCACGCGACTGTGCACCAAGCCGATCAGAAAACCCTTATTTTCTCAATAATTGAGCATTTTATCGCACGTGGTTCGCGATCTGCGGAACCAACCACCGTATAAAAATGCTACATGAATGGAATACTGTATGTGTCGTAGACTATGTCGGACATCGAGAAGAAGCGTTTCCATGAAATGGCAGAGAAAGATAAGAAGAGATATGACACGGAGATGCAGAACTATACGCCGCCTAAGGGAGAAAATAAAGGCAGGGGCAAGAAACGCAAACACATCAAGGATCATAATGCTCCCAAGAGATCGCTGTAAGTCCTCGCATTATTGTACATAATGTATCTCGATCTCAAAAAAAAATTTTGCCGATTAATATTTAAATGTGCAGCTAGAAAAAACTGAGAATTCGAACGTAAAAAAAACATTTAGCTTAAACTTTACTTGCATTCTAGAGATATTTATGAAATGTGGGTTTCCTGAAATTTTTTCAAGTAAAGTTGAAATTATTTATCTAAAGATTAAATTTATAGGAATTTCTTAAAAAACAAAATTTTTTAAATTCGAATTTAGATTCTTTCCGAAAATTATATATTATTAGAATTTTTTTTAATTTCTATAAAAAGACTAGCACATTAGCATATTGTAAATGTTCGATAACACAGATAATTTTCATAATTTTATTAGGTCTGCTTTCTTCTGGTTCTGCAATGATGAGCGCAGCAAGGTCAAAATGCTGAATCCTGAATATGGCGTAGGTGATATAGCTAAGGAATTAGGCAAGAAATGGTCGGACGCAGATGCCGAAACCAAATCCAAATACGAGGCTATGGCAGAGAAGGACAAGGCTCGATACGAAAGGGTAACGCATCTAAATTTAGCACAACTTTACGGTTTTAACCATTTAGACTCCTACTGCAACGTCGAAAGCTAAATGTCATGAATTTTCTTGTACTACATGTCGGAATATATTAATCTTTTTTTGCATAACATTTTCACATTTCATAATTTGATAGTAGATTTATGAGATAAATGTCAAAATGTTTTTAAAATCAATATGGAATATTTTTTTCGCAGGAAATGACCGCGTACAAAAAGAAAATGCAAAATGACGGCGCCCCAATGGTGGGAGGAGCGCAGGCGAACCAAACTAATGTAATAAAAAGCGACAGCGAAGAGGAGTGGAAGGATGACGACGAATAGCGGATGCACGTCGAAATTTCTTCATCTATCACCCCGTGTCCTTCATCCTGAAAGCATACCTCACCTACTGTACGTACCATTGACCTTAGCGTGAGCGTACTTACACCACCATCACTAGGAGAACGAAGCAACTAACCACCAAGCAACCTACCAATCAACCAAGCTCTTCAACAATCCCCACCAACCAAGCTCCTAATTCTTTCCCCGATTATTTACGATAATGATAAAGTAATCCGCGCTAATTATGGTAATTATTTTAAAAGAAAAAACTGGTATGTATGCGTGATGCGTGAGTGTGAGCGAGAGAGGATTATTGTGTGAGTGAACATTTGTACTTTAACATATTGATAGTAACGATGATGTAAAGCGGCTAGTAGGATAGCGAAGGATAAGGAAAAAAAAAAGAAATCAGAATCATGAGTAAAAAAAAAATAAAAGCGGAAGAGATAAGACGGCAAGTGCCCATACTTTTTCTCTCCGGATGGAAGGCGCAGGGGCTCAATCATTGTTGACTTTTTGCTCCGTCGACGCTATATTATATGTAGCTTAGTTTACTAATGACGAAACGTCGCGACTAATGACGGCTCTGTAGCGCGGGGATCGAAGATTGTTGCAATTATTTTATCATATTTTTTCGGATTTATTTCTGATCGCAAAGATCGTCGAGTTTATAGATTATTTTTAAAATATTAGAAAAAATATCGAATCACATTTTTTCAATTATACATCTTGTATTTTTTCGGAAATATATCTTCTATAGGCTTTGTTATTGATACGAGAGAGGATTGCTCTCTTAGATTCTCGTTCTCGAAAGAAGTTCGTCATGTGTCGCGTCGTTGCAAAATTAATATACTATATATTTTTGAGAATCTTTTTTTAGTTCAGTTCAATTCAGTTCAAGTTCTGTTCACTTGGTGCCAGAGCGTCGTTATGGCATTAACAACACACACACACACACACACACACACACACACAAAACATAAAACACATACAGATAATTGTTGTATATCCTTGTACAGAGAGCTTCATTTCTTCTTTCGTATATTTTTAGCGAATTGATCATGTTGAGCGCGCGTGATGGGGCATGGGGCCGCTTTACGCATATTTGCGAATATATAATTGATTTTATCGTGGTACACACAAACACACACACGTCTCTTGTAGTAGCTGTAAGTACGTTTAGAATTAAGTATACGTGTAACGTTAACGCAGATTTGAATTCTCCGGCGACTCTCTATGTCTTTTTTAAGCATACAATATACTTCTTTTCAACATTACACGGCGGTGTTACAAACCACGATCCACCACGTGATTGAGCCTTAAATTACACATTATAGCCGATCGCTCCGATGCGATGAATCGAATCGAGAGAAACTGTGTGCGAGAGAGAAAGAGAGTGCATGTGTATGAAGTTCACAGCTTCTCTATTAGATCGTTGCATATGAGATGTCACCTTTTTGAACAAGTAAATCTTTTAATAATCAAATCATATTTATATACCTCATGTTAATTCTTTTACACAAGAATATGTTGCAGTACGACGATTTGCTTTTCTATTCCAAGTAATATATGAGAAAATTAAGAAATTTAGAGAGCACATTATTTTTTTTATTTTAAATACATTTCAATTGAACAATAATATTATAATTGTTAATATTACCGTTACTTATACAATATTATATTAATTATATCACTATTTTATTATAATTATATAATTTTTACATTGGCTACGAGTGACTTTTCTTGATACAATAAGCATTAATTATAAGGATAACTTAGAAATGTTTTATTATATAGATTATATACACACATTTAGATTGAATCATGTGAAAAAAGTGAATAATTGTATGCAAAATTTAACGTCCGGAATATAAAAAGCTGGAAATATGTATAATTTTTTTATATTATCTTTAAGTTTCCTACATACTTTTGATCACCGATTTTGTGAACGTCACGTTTCATAAATTTTTATCAAGAATTATTAGGAACATCGAATCGAGTTTTTTAGTCTGATATCCTATCTCGGAAATTAAGAATTCGTTCATGTACATAAAACCGACATTTCATGTGCAGGGACCTAATATTAAATCAAAATTAGTAGCATGATATTCTAGCGTCTTATGCAGCAGCGTTATCGCCACGCTAAGCTTGTTTATAAAAAAAAAAAACGACGATTGTTATATGCATGGAAACAAAATTCCACTTTTTATTATAGACATCCGCGCTGTTTCGAGGCTGCCGGCAGCCTGTAGCTGACGAAAACAAATTCCTCTCTTGTCCAACAAATCGATTGCAGTTCAATAGTGATTCTTGACAAAAAACGCTTGTTTATTGACTTTGAGTTTGACTTCGAAAGAGAGCAAAATCATTTTCGTCGTTTTTTCTTTAAGACTACGGTCGCGTAGGAATAATTAAAATAATAAATCACACAGTGAACATCAAACTTTTGTCTTGGCACAGCTAGAAAATTGGCGAAATATGCAACTCTCATGCGATCGTAGTCTTAATTACATTGTGAGAGATGACATTTTGTATTTTCTTCTCTGTTCGATTTTTTCTCTCTTTCTCTCTCTGTTTTTTCTTTCTTAGCCCGACTGAAGTGGTCCCTGCCCCTTGCCATCGCCATTCTCCCTCTCACATTCGTTTTTAACTCACTGGAAGAAATAAAAAAAAAAAGTAGTAAAGGGTAATACGTTCAAATCTCTCGTCTCGAGACTCACGTGAATGATATAATAATAATCGCCGTTTCCTTCGTTAAATCAATATTCCCGGGAGTAATCTGATTAATAGAAGATAAGCTCCCAGCGAAGAAAAGGCGTTTTTCTCTGTCTTGTACTGCCTCGAGTCATCTGGTGTACAGCAGGCTGTATTATAATAAATTATTGTGGTTTCTTGTAATATTAACATTCCTAGATCCTATAGTGTGTACAGTGATTGATTCTATAATCGCATTCGGAATTAGAGAGGGGACTGAGAGAGGAGTACCAAAACCGAAATAAAAAGAACGAAAGAAAAACGATGGAAAGACAGGAAAGGGAAAAAATGGAAATAGGATCTCACTAGTTTCTTCTTCTCTTCGTCGTTGAACGAGATCGCGAGATGAGTATACATGTAAACGTATGAAAAATATAGTATTATATGTTTATATGTACATTTACGCTCGTGTATATATCTAAAAATTTGTAGAGAGCTTATGATCTGGACTGACACACTTCGCACCCTTATTTATATATATATATATATATATATATATATATATATATATATATATATATACACATGGCTCGCAGCGGATCAGAAAATTTGTCGTCGCCTTTCTGAAAGGAACGTTTAAAGTTTAAAGTCTCTCTTTGTCTCTCCCCGGCCACCCGTTCCCTTTCCCTCTCCACCCCAGAGCACATGGTCTCGCAGTTTCGACGTAAAAAAGGGAAGAAAAAGATATACGAATTTTACAGATTGATTAAGAAGAGTGGAACTTGCGAAAAAGGAACCTGTTTTTTAGAGGGAGTTAGAGGACGCGGATGATAACAAACGACTGTAAAATATCAAATTGTAATATTTTAATACTGATTTGCAGATGTGCATAATTTTAACGTATAGCTGGTTATAAAGGGGGGGAAAAAGTGAGCGGATTGTAATCGATACTGATATTGTGCGAGACACACGGTATTCATTCGATGGAGAGAACAAGTTGAACGAGTATAGGTGGAAAACAAGAAAACGGACAAAAGAAGAAAAAGGATGGAAAAAGCGGAACATTTCGAAGAAAAAAAGGATCATGACATGAATTTCCTGTGTTATACTGCTAGGGGAATTATGATAGTTACACGAGAAGAAATGTTTGTTTTGTATATCTCTTAGGGATAAATAAACTTTTCAAAAAATACATCTCTCTCTCTCGACGACGGCTCTTCTTCCTCCTGGCGCCGACGATCCCGATTTTTCGAAATCGCGTAATTAAGCATACGTTCATCAAGGAAATGTGAGCCACCGCACAAACTTTTTCGTAACGCGTTACGTTACGTACTCCACAACGTAAGTCCGTACTTAAAATTAAACTTAAATCAATGCACAAAGAAACTTAACGTAAGTTCTTAAGTTCTTACGTTAAGGATTTCTTTGTGCGTTGATTTAAGTTAAATTTTAAGTACAAACTTGGGTTCATATGGAGTACTTAATGTAACGTAACGCGTTATGGAAGAGCTTGTGCGGTGGTCCTGTCACGTTAATAATGAAATGTTCGCTATATTTTGCCGAAATCAAGGGTATGTTAAAAAACATGTTCGATTCTCTCCCAAGTTGACGCCGGAAATTCAAGAAACAAGAGGAAAGAAATTGTCAATTTATATTTTATTTAATTAGGTTTCTGTAGTCGAATAGAGAAAACGGAATGCTGACAGATCTCTCTCCAAGTTCGAATTTTGATTGAAATATTATTTTTTGTAATAAATTAATTACAATTTTTAGGAGGGGGAGTCTTATTCATGCTTGTTAGCATTAAAAATATTAAATCGCTTGTCAATTTAATTTGTGAAATTATGGCTTCTGACATGCAGTGACTGTGTTTCAAGATCGACAAAAATACGTAGAAATTATTATTATTAAGCGCTAGGATCCGCCGCAGTATTACTGGAAGACTGACATTGGTAATTCTTAGTTTTGGCAAAGCATTAAAGTCTTGTGCGGAATTAAAAAACTTCGGTTGGAGGACTACAGTCTTAGTGTTGTACGTGAGAATTTTGTTTTCATAAAAATGTATTTTTCTGCATAATTTAAACATATTTTAAATATTGTTATCATTAAACAAAATGACATTGCACGAGGATTGTAAATAATGCAAAGGGCAACAGAGAAAGTGTCGAGCTTTTTTTCGAGCTTCTTCCAAGCTTTTCGAGGAGCTTATTTTTTCTCAAAAATAATTTTGAGAATATAAATTCGTCTTTTGTTATTTAGAAATATTTTTTGGCCATCTGAAATTGCTACTATATCATCTAAAAATTATCAAACTTGAAGCTACAAAATTAAGTCTTTTTATTTAAATAACTGCACTATCTCATTTTTTTTTTCTTATTCGCGCTACTTTTAGCTTTAATTTGCACCCTCGAATTTTTAATTTCATTGGTTCGTGAGTTATGATTTTTTAAAGTAAATAAGTATAATAATTTGCATTATTTGTCAACAAATATAAAAAAATATTTAAACAAACGATTTCCAAATTATTTTTACAGTGATTTTTCGTTAAAGGTATACAAAAATTATAAACATTTTTGTGAATTTTTCCGAAACTATTAACAATGCGCACTGAACATGAAATATTCTAGGTTGGAGGGATTAAATTGCGAAAAAAAAACGTTCGAGGGATTAGGGATAAAATACGATGCAGAAATGTGCAACATTTAATGTAATGGTGTTCTGTAATTTTCATTTTACAACGTCACATAGACATACAATATTTTCTTATTTTTGATTATAGTACAAAAAAGTTCTGCATATGTGTAAGGAAATTAGCCGTGTTTTTAATAGGCTGCTATAAAAGAAAAGGGTGGGCGAACGTGACTCCTTGACCGCCATTTAAGGTAAAGGAACGACGCGAGATACAATCTGATTTCGTAACAAAGGTTATATATCATATATACATATATATATATCCTTTGCATATGCGTACATACGTAATATATTTCGTATAAATGATTATACATACTCACGATGGGAAAACGTAGAGAAAACGAATGCAACCCGATTCTCCTGCACTTCTTAGCACTTCTCACAATTTTTGAACGAAACAAACATAGATCCCGGGCGTCGGCGAGAGAGAAAACGAGCGACACGAGTGCGAGCGAAGTGCAAAAAGGTGCGAACGAATCGAGCGCCATCGTGTGAGCGGCCCTTCGCGAGTGGACGCGTCTCGCGTCACCTGTCGGCGCGACGCCGAACAATCGCAATCGAACGGACTCGCCGGGAGGCCCGTTATGCCGCTCTAGATATTCAATCGCCTCTCTGTTTGCGTTCCCTTTTGACAGTTACGAGGGACATTGTACATTTGAAAATCCGACGCGACGGACTTAAATGGCCGCGTGAGGAGGCCGTGCGAGAGAGTGATCGTTCGGCGATCACGTTTACTCTCGTCGCAGTGTTACGCTCGACGTTTCGGCGCGCGCCCTCGACGTTGTATTTTTTTTCTTCCGCACAGCATTCATCTTTCTACTCGTTGACTTCTATGACGTTACTTCACTGCTGCTAGGTAAGTACGACGACAACGAAACGCGCTCGTCAATGATCTCGGAACTTTTCGATCCGAGCTGCCGGTTATCTCGAAGTGACGACACTCTCCGATCGACAAGTATTCTTTAGCCGTCATTCCCTGGCGAGTAAATTAATGAACGCGCGTGGGTGTCGAAAAGATTACACGGAAAGATAACAGACTTCGCGAACGTTTACGCTTGCCCTCCAAGTTTTAGCTGTATTTTTATGGGAGAATTCACGAAGTGAGGTTCTTGTTGAATTCGTCACTTCACTCATGAGACTTCAACTTGAGGTCTAATTTAATGCATTGTACTTTTTTTACGTGCCCTGATCAAGCATCAAATCTTGCAAAATTATATTTACAGTTATTTTTAATTGTCAATAGTTTGTAGATATTATTTATAAGAAAGTATCTGTAAACGGATGCTTTGTGTTACTTTAATGTTACTTTGACACAAGGGATATCCCAAATGAATCATTCTTCCAGGCATTCTAATCAGTCATGGAGCAGGACACGGAGTATCAGAAATTACCTCTAGAGGAACGCCTTGCACACAAGGTATTGACCAGATTCAAATGTTTGTAGCATTTTTTGCATACTAAACTTGTCGACAGGTTGTATTGTTATTAGTCACTACTACTACAAAAAGAACCACATGATTAAACCTATGTGATAACCTATGTGATAAACAATTTACAGTTTTTTAAATCTGTATATAAGTAAAAATACTCATAAATTTTTATATTATAATGCATGTCAAACATATGGTGGCCACAAGAACGAATGACATAAATTAATTTTATTATTTAGTAAGATTAATATTATTTATTATTCAAAGTTTATAATTTGAAAATGTAATGTATCTTAATTTAAATGAAATAGTTTTACGAAGCTATATCTGAATTTATTATAAATCATATTTATGACCTAAAATTTCTATATTTACAAATACTTTTACTTGTCAAAATAATACAACTTTTTATTTTCATTTGTTATTAGAATAAAATAATTTAATTATTATGTTTCCTCTTGATTGAAATAATATTGAAAAATATAAATGTTATATTTACTGTTAATAAATTGCCAAGTAAAGTTTCTAAAAATAATAGCTTAATATCCTTAAGTTAAATGTGTATTGAATTAAATATAAATAATATTTTATGTGATATTGTGTAGTCCTGGCGAGCACGTTTACATGGATATGAGGAGTGCGTGAAGACATTCCAGTGCATTGATGACGAGAAGTCACCAGAATGGAACAAGTATATAGGCTTTATCAAGAAATTTGTGGTGGACAGTAATGCAGCTGCGCAGGAGAAGGGGCTGGAAGCGACCTTGGCTTTCGTGGAGAATTCCGCGGCCGCCGGTAAGATAGTCGCCGACGTGATGAATGGCATTGTGTCTAAGTGCATTGCCGCGCCTAAGGCCAAGACGAAGGAGGTGGCTGTACAAATCACGCTGATGTACATTGAGATCGAGAAGCACGAGGCGGTACAGGAGGAGCTGCTGAAGGGTACTGAGGCGAAGAATCCAAAGATCGTTTCGGCATGCATCGCCACTTTGACGTTAGCGCTCAAGGAGTTTGGGCCCAAGGTGATCAATCTGAAGCCACTGATGAAGAAGTTAGCAAATTTCTTGGAGGACAGGGACAAGACGGTGCGAGAAGAAGGCAAGGCTATGGTGGTGGAGATGTATCGATGGGTGGGCGATCGCCTGAAGCAGCAACTGAACACATTGAAACCAGTGCACATCACGGAGCTTGAGGCGGAGTTCGGCAATCTTGGCGACGAGAAAGCGCTGCCCACACGTTATTTGCGCTCGCAGAAGCCCAAAAACATGGGAAACAATGCCGATTTAGCAGCGGCTAGCGATAACGAGGATAAGGAAGACGGGGATGGCGCTTCGATTCCAGACATAGATCCGTACGAACTGTTGGCACCCGTAGACATTCTGTCGAAGTTGCCGAAGGACTTTTACGAGAAAATCGAGGCGAAAAAGTGGCAGGAACGGAAGGAGGCTCTAGAGGTACTCGAAACACTCGTCAAGAATCCAAAATTGGAAAACGGCGATTACGGTGATGTGGTAAGGGTTTTGAAGAAAGTTATCTCGAAGGACACGAACGTGCTGGTAGTCACGCTGGCGGGAAAGTGCTTGGCCGGCTTGGCCGCGGGTCTGAAGAAACGATTTCACCCTTATGCCGCAGCCTGTTTGCCTGTCATTTTGGAAAAGTTTCGCGAGAAGAAGCAGACAGTGGTGCAGGCACTACGGGAGGCTGCTGACGCCATTTACGAGAGCGTAAGCATTGATCTTATTCTCGAGGACACTCTAGCTGCTTTGGAGAATAAAAATCCAGCCGTTAAGGCTGAAACGGCTTTATATCTGGCCCGATGTTTTGCACGTACTCCACCTGCGAATCTGAACAAGAAAATGCTGAAATCTTATACTAGCACATTGCTGAAAACGCTTAATGAACCGGATCCGACGGTACGTGACAATTCGGCAGAAGCGCTCGGCACAGCGATGAAATTGATCGGCGAGAAGGCGATGACGCCATTCCTGACGGACATAGATAATCTCAAGATGACAAAGATCAAAGAATGCGCCGATAAGGCGGTAATACTCGTTAAAGTGACGAGTGGTACGAAGAAGGAACGACCTAATACTGCTCCAGCTAAAGTGGAGTCACAACGGGCGGGTAAGGCGAGCAAGGAGAAAAAACCGAGCTCTGCGAAGATCTTCAATAACGAGAAGTCCGCGCTGCGACAACAGATCGAGCAAGAATGCGAGAAGCGTAACGGCGAAACGGCACCCATTCGCGGCGCTAAACCCAGGAAGACTAATGCTGTCAATGTCGAAGAAGAAAAGGACATTGAGGAATCGGAGAAAAAAGCAGACGACAGCGATTCGGAACATTTAAACGAACCGATTTCGCGCATTGACATCAGCGCACAGATCACCGAAGCGCTGTTAATCGAATTGGCCGACAAGAACTGGAAAGTGCGTAACGAAGCGTTGCAGAAGGTGTTCACCCTTCTCAATGAAGCAACATTCATTAAGCCGACCATCGGCGATTTGCCACAGGGATTGGCTCTACGTCTCGTGGACAGTAATAGCAAGATTGCACAAGCAGCTCTAGGTCAGTAATTTATATTACAATTATTGTTTATACACACACACACACACACACACACGCGCGCGCGCGCGCGTATATATATATATAAAATTTAATAACATTTGATTAATATTATAAAATATATTAATATTATAATTACAAAAAATTCAGTACATTTACTTGACTCAAATATGCTTTAGGTATATGCGAGACTTTAGCAATAGCTATTGGGCCACCGGTAAAGCAACACGTTCGCATCCTGTTTCCTAGATTTCTGCAATGTCTAGGTGACAGCAAAAACTATATCAGGATGGCTGCGATCTCTTGTATCAATAGGTGGGGAGATCAATGTGGCTATAAAGAATTCTTCGATGGCGAGATGATAGGTGATGCATTAAAGACAGGCTCACCGATGTTGCGATCCGAATTGTGGAGTTGGCTGGCGCAAAAGTTACCTTCCATTCCAGTGAAACAGATTCCCAAGGAGGAGCTTTTCGTATGTCTTTCCTTCTTGTACGCCAACTTGGAAGATCGTAACTCAGATGTACGAAAGAACGCTCAAGAAGCTGTTCTTGGTTTTATGATCCACCTTTCCTATGAAGCAATGGTCAGGAACACCGAAAAACTGAAGGTATTTATGCGAATTACAGGATATTTTCTAAATTTTTTCTTTTTTTTTTACATCTTTGATCTTTTGTCAAAAGCATGACGTGTTTCCTATGTACAAATTTTTCAATGATTCGTATTAATACAATTTTTTCTTGTATAATAGGCTTAAAGCTTTTTTTTCTCTTTACATATATATATCTGTGATACAATAAACAGTACTTATGACGATAATAAAGAGAATTGTAACTCTTACAGCCAGGATCAAGGACAGTAGTGATTGCTGCACTGGACAAAGTTCGTCCTAATTTACCCATGAAACCTCTACCTAAAAAAGAACCATCAGACGACAATATCCAAAAGGGTAGCGCGAAGGGTGCGAAAATAGTGAAAGCAGTTAAATCGGTAATAAAATTAAACATATATAGTAATGACGAATTAAATCTGTAAATTAATGTTTTTCTTGTATTTTAAAATGTAATTAAAGTTGTTTTATATAATTTTTGCTCTTTTTACAATGTATTTTTAATTCTATATTATTTTAGAAGGGCGCATCATCGTCAAAACCAAGCAGTGCTCGTAAAAAGGATGACGACATTGACACCAGTCCACTGTTGGTGGTCAATAATCTAAAACACCAGCGTGTGATCGACGAGCAGAAGTTAAAAGTACTCAAGTGGAACTTTACTGCACCTAGAGAAGAATTTGTCGAGCTTTTGAAGGATCTTATGACCGCTGCAAACGTAAATAGAAATTTGAGAGCAAATATGTTTCATTCTGATTTTCGATATCATCTAAAAGCTATTGAAGCGCTTACTGAGGTATGTATATGTATATATATAGTACATCAAAAATATATGAATCAAAACAAAAAAAACCAGTATTCAAATCTTCAATGTCTTAGAAATATTAAATGAAAAGCAAATTAGCATTTGTAGTACTCTGTTATATAACAAACTACTGCAATTTAATTATATAAAAATAATTTTTTTTAATTTTGAAAGTAATTTATTATACAGTATTTGTAAAAAAACATATTTAATATATAACATCGATTCTCTCTTAATCTTTATATTCCTTTTATTAGGATCTTCCTGAAAATAGTAAAGCAAATAGTAAAAATAATTTTTTTTTTAATTTTGAAAGTAATTTATTATACAGTATTTGTAAAAAAATATATTTAATATATAACATCGATTTTCTCTTAATCTTTATATTCCTTTTATTAGGATCTTCCTGAAAATAGTAAAGCATTGGTGTCTAATCTGGATCTTATTCTCAAATGGTTAACATTGCGATTCTTTGATACTAATCCGTCAGTGCTTTTAAAAGGATTGGATTATTTACAACTAGTCTTTAACATGTTAATTGAAGACCAGTATCACATGTTGGAAACTGAGGCAGCGTCATTTATCCCTTACCTCATTATCAAAGTATGTAAATTGTTTCTATATTTATTAATTTTTTTACACGTAATGATATTACATCTGCTATATTGATTAATAGATAGGTGATCCAAAAGATGCTGTGCGTAATGGTGTACGAGCTTTATTCAAGCAAATAGCACTGGTATATCCCGTGAGCAAATTATTTTCGTATGTAATGGAGGGTGTGAAATCGAAGAATGCCCGTCAACGAACAGGTAAGTAGTTATCAGATAAACTTTCAAACAAAATATGATAAAAGTAATAAACATGAATTAAGACTATATTGATTCTTACAGAATGCCTGAATCAATTAGGATCGCTAATTGAGAATTATGGAGTTTCTGTTTGTCAACCCACGCCATCGGCAGCGTTGAAGGAAGTTGCGAAGCAGATAGCAGATCGCGATAATTCCGTTCGTAATGCCGCGCTAAACTGCATTGTTCAGGCCTATTTCCTTCAAGGAGAACGTGTATTTAAGCTTATTGGCCAGGTACTAGAGTGAATTTAGTTAATATTAACTTGAGAGAAAAAAAATGTCAATCAGTTTTTTGTTTTTTATTGTACGTATTAGATATCAGAGAAAGATAAATCTCTGTTGGACGAACGGATCAAAAGGGCAGCGAAGAATCGACCTACAAAATCTGCGTCCGCTACGAGGCTTTCCACACCTGCAGTCGCAACTTCCAGTCCACCAACGGATGACATGGAGATGGACTATGAAGAGGAACAAGAAGAGGAACAGGTTGAGCCAATGGAAACAGTACCAGAGCTGTGAGTTATTTTTACTTGTGATATTAGATGATTGCTGCGCTACTATCGTGCTGATTGTTTAACAAAACAATAATCCTGTTCTTTTTAATCATGTTTTTATTTTTTTCTCATATTATTTTATTGTAAAGAAAAGATTATCTCAAATCACTCATGCTCGCACGTGCTTCGCTTTTACAATATTCGTAGGACATGTGCCACGAGCACTTCTGACAATAGTAAGGACGAACAAATGTCTTCTGAGGTTATTACATCTGAGTCTCCTTCAAAAGTGGATCAGGAAATTGTCAACGATCACGAAATACAAAATCATCTTTCCGATCGAGATGATGCGAAAACGTTTGTTGTTTATTTTAATTATTTATACAATTGTGTTTGTGTGACGCGCTCTAACGATATGGTGCCGGAAAATATTGCGAAATTTTATTCTACCTACAATAACTCATTTATTGTTGAATTTTCTGGGTCTTTATGTGTCTCATTTTTATTCTCCTCTTTCCTTTCATATGCTTGAATGTGCATCCTTCGTTAGAAATAGGAAATGCAAAAGGGGTCTATGGATTTAAATGGCTATAAGATAACACTTTATAGCACTCTATAACACTAATGTACTTATAATGAATTGTTTTTCCAATTTATTTTAACTGAGTGATATATAAAATCAGATAGTATAAATTGACATAAATGAAAATGTCCTACTCTTTTCTACTTTACATTTTTGCAATTTATGAAAATTAAAGACTTTTTTTACTTTTTTATTACTGCAATGTGTTTAGTTTTCTTTAATTGATATTGTATTCAAATAGTATTATATTTGTTCTGATCTGTGATGTGTGTTATTCCTTTAAGTTTTAAAGACTTTAGCAACATATTTATATGTAATGCGTTTGTTTTTTAGGAATTCTCCTACATCGATGCAAGCAAAGGTTCCTTCAGGTCCTTTTGGACTGGACATGGAATTTTTGCAGAGGCTCGAACTAAGCGCTCCAGTAAAATATCGAAACCCAGTATTAGTAGAACCCGGCTTATTAGATTTGAACGAGTCTCCAGTTAACGTGTTGAGCATACCCAAAACACAGTGAGTTAATTCTAAGATGATTTCTTATTTCATATAGTGGTTTGGTTATATTTAATTAAAGAATTTATTTTTTTAAATTATTTATGGTGTTTATTAATTATGTTATCAAATAAATTAATACTTTTTTATTTAATTTTTCAGAATGATACCAATTTCGCCACCAAAATTGTTAGTATCAAAATCATCCGTTGTATCACCTACTGTTAGTAGTAAAGATAGCACGCTCGAACAAACTATCTTGTCCATGGCCAGTACCGATTTGCCCACTGCGATACAGTCCATGAATGCAATAGAAAACGTTTGTACTTTTTTGAATATATTAAGAACATACAAGTTTGATTTTGAAGATTTTTGAAAAAATATTCTGTATATAGCTTTTTAATCATTTAATGATTACAGTCATGTTATTGGCGTGAAAATATAATTAAAATTAACACTTTCTAGACATTTATTTTTTTCTCCTGATGTTGAGGAAAAAGTAATGTTATATGATGTTATAAAACGTATGCTTTTTAAAAAAATTCTTACAAATTTTTCTGCTGTGAATTCCTGCATAATGTATACATGTAAATACATATTAACTTTTCTATATCATAGTTACTAAAATCTCATGAAGCGATCAGCATGCAAACTAAGGAGGATAAATTTATCGAGTCGATTAACATGCAATTAAAGCTATTGCAAACATGTCCGTTACGTCAAGAAAATGTAGATGTGTCCAGGGGCTTCAGAAATACATTTCTGGTTATACTTGTGGTGAGTATAATTCTTTTAACCTCCCAATTATTTCATTGTTTCATAGATATTTTAATACAAGCCATTTTACACACACACACACACACACGCACGCACGCACACACACAAACCTATACGCGCGCGCGCGTGTGTGTGTGTGTATATGATGCGCATGTAGATTGTACATAACATATAGGGCTACTGTTTAATGCTGGTTTCGAATGGCTAAGATAGAGAGATCTTATGGGTATACTCTTGATGGCCTGCCATTCCAATCAAGGGGAGGACGATCGTGTAACAACACATTTGTTTTGTTTTGGCCGTGATCGAACCCGGGATCTTCGGCGTAACAGACCAATGCGTCCGTTACACCACGCTCGTCTCATATATTAAATTGCTTATATTAAAATATATATAAATATACAATAGTATATTTATATATACATTTATATATATACGTATAATATATATAAAAACTGACATTTATAATTTTATAAAAACATCTGAACATAAAAAATAAAATTTAATAGATAGAGATTGAATTTTTATGAAAATCAGCGTTTTAAGAAATATACATTTTTTTAGTTTTACGACACTGGATTCCTTGGAAAGAATGTTCCTTTCATGCATTTGAAGGAATTAGTAGATCAGATGATAAGTTTGCTAGCTGAAAACAAATTGGAGCATTTGCATCAGGCAGGAACTTATTATAGGGTGATCAATAACATAATGGTGAAAATTATTGATAATTCGAATCATACCACCATTATCTGGTACGATTTATGAGAGATAACGCGATATTTATTACGATATATCATATTAATTTTTTGTATTTTATTTATTACTTTGATTTCTAGTGTATTGATCAAATTACTTCATTCCTGCGCCAAATCAAATGTTCCCTCAAAATACGAAGAGCTGGTGATGAAATGTTTATGGAAAATAGTAAAAACAATGTCCAATTGGGCCGCTGATTTGGATTACGATACGATACTTTTAGAAGTTCATCGTTTCCTTAAGGTAATGTAATTTCTTATCGCAATGTTTGGTTAAGTGAATAAAAATGTAACTTATATGAGTAATTAATAAGTCAATAAACGTTCTAATTTTGTTTTTGTTGCATTGTTTTTTAACTTGTTTTAAATATTTAATATGTAACATAATAATATTATATTAAAAATGTTATTTTTGTAGGATTATCCTACTACATGGTGGAGGAAACGAACGTCCGATACTCCGTTACGGACAGTCAAAACGGTTCTTCACAGTATGACCAGGGTGAAAGGCAGTTTGATACTTAATCACTTGACACTAATAAACAACACAAATGAATCTGAACTACAAGCTTACTTAATAAGATTAATTGCGGTTAGTTTGTGATATGTACAGGGTCCACTACCAAAATCCGGACAAAATGAACCATTTGTCCAAACAAAATTTTATTTATTAAAATATAAGAATTACAGAAAAACTTTTTACACATTAATAGTGACATCCTTTTAGAATAAAATTATTTTATATAACCCCCTTTCGCGCATCGATAACTGCTTTGATCCTTGGCCTAAAACGCTGGCATGCTCTCTACAATGTGCTCTTGTCCATATTTGCGAACGTTGCCTCAATAACGACCTGGAGAGATATCACGTTGGGATATTTCGACTTGTTGGTCGCTTATTTTATAATGCTTCACACGAAATAGTCCAAGGGATTCAAATTTGGATTGTTCCTTCATGGAGAAAATTTTATAGCAAAAATTGCTATACAGTACAACAGCAGCTATGGACCATAAGAAAAAATTTACGAGAATTATACTATAAGTAGTGTAAATACTAAGATAATTTGTTGAAAAACATAGTAAAAATCTTCATAATTTCTTCTTGGTTCGCGCTTATTCTTTACCATAGCAATTTTCATCATGAAACTTTCTCCGTGTTGGACAAAACGGATATATTAACGTTCCGACAGCCAGTTTTGAACTAAGTGACTTGTGTGAACTTTCTCTGGACTTTTTCGAAGCAAAAAATTTAGCCGTAACATTATACACGGTCAATCTTGGGTAACTGAAAAACTGAATAATCTCGATTTGAGAACGTCCAGCGCATAGGCCTTCTATTATCGTCGCTCTTCGGTTATATTTCGCACTCGAACTTATTTGCTCGGACATTTTAAGACTGTGTACGTTTACTACAAACATCTGATTTGACGAATCGACAACAATTCACCGCTACAGTTAAATAAAATGGAAAATTCAAATTCAAGTTTCTTTTTGTCTGGATTTTGGTGACGGACTCTGTATATATGTATATATATATATTTTTTTTTAATGTTACGTTATATATCATTAAATATTTAATCTATATTAAATATAGATTAAAAATATAGATGTATTAAATTATGTATATCAAAAATTAATTAATGATATTTATTTCAATAGAGCCTTAAACCAGAGGAGGTTAACGCTGCAACAAAAGTGACACCAAAATTGAATAATGTGGGGAAAACGCCAAAACATTTGTCCAAGTCCACTCGTCAACAATTGGCCGAAATATTCAAGAAAATTGGATCAAAAGAGCACATGCAAGAGGTACGTGTATATATATACAATTAATTTTTTTTCACACAAATTTTTTTTCAAATATAGTACAAATTAAAATATTTTAATTACAGAAATTATTAAATATTTGCAGAAAAGTTAATGAATCTTTTAATTATTTCATTGTATTTAAAAATTTTGTGCATTGCTCTTACATATTCTTTAAGTTCTTAATTTTTATAATTTAAATTGCACTTTTAATTATTTAATTATATATTTCATAGGGCCTAGTGCAGTTATATGATTTCAAACTTCAATATCCGGATGCTGATGTACAACCATTTCTGGTTAAATCTCATCAGTTCTTCCAAGATTTTATAGAACAGGGACTAAGGGAGATAGATCAGGCACGAAAGAATCAAAATATTTTGTCGCAAGCCAACAATCAATACTCTATAGGTAAGCAGCGTTAGCTGAGTCTAATTAATTAATTATAACTAATTCTTTCGCGAACATAAAAATATTGATATTAACAGAACGGCTTGCTTTCTTGTCTTTTGTCAATGTTTAATACATGTAAAAAAATGAAGTAAAACTAGGATAAACTCTGCAAATCAAACTCCGTCCGACTTTGTATAATAAGTAATGAAAATAAATAATGCAGAAACTACCGAGTCTTCAGCGGCAGTTGCTGACGAGAAGGACATGATGGATCCATTGTACAGGCTCGAGAGACTCCGAGCTTTGGAAGCACAATGTAAAGTAACCTCCTCTCAACCGAATCCACCATAAATGATTAAGCATAAATATATTTATAATTAGTTAAGCGGGACACGAGATACGTATAAACATGTCTGTGTAAGATAAGTATATTTGTCCGATTTATTTATTCGCGTATCAAAATGTTCAATCCCATGACGTTTTCCACCGCTGATTTTTAATTGAAGTGATTCATTGCAGTCGCTTTGCGTACATACACAATTCGTTTACTCTTGAATTAATTTAAATGATTTGCATAGCTAGCAGAAGACTTAAATGACCGCAAATTATAGGAAATAATATAGCTGCAACATCAGACACATGTTACATCGAGCATCGTAACAGTCCTGCGTTCTAATTGTAGTAATGTTACGTTTCCAATGTAGCGTGCATACTAATGATATTTGTTTCTTCCATGTTATGTATAGTTATATAATATTAATGTTACTACTTATGTAAGATCTATCATATATGGTAAATAGTATATAAGAATACAAAACTTGCATGATTCGAACATCACTCATGTCGTAGCATGACTTAATTTTATTATGTTGTTTATAACTTCATATTTTTTACGCTGATTTTTAAATAAATTTGTTCCATTTAAACTCGATTAGAGATTTACAATCATCATATCGTTGTTATTTTCGCAAAACCTCCTATTCTCATAAAAAGAGAAAACTCAGAATGATGTGCGTCATTGAATAGCATCTAAATTTTCAAAAGAGATATGATGTGATGCATTATTAATTAAAGGTAGAACATTAAATATGACTTTCTATAAAAATATTATATATAATTAATAGCAAAATTTAGTTTTTATGCTTTTTTATAAGTCGTTTTTTTTATAAATCCTGATTTTTATGTTCTTCAAGAAATTATATATAGACTGAAAAAGATTTAGTGTCTGTTGAAGCTTAACACAGAATAAAGCTAAAACCGATATAGATATTTATTTCTTTTACATAAGTCTTCTTATAGGGAAAATAAAAACGGGAAGTTTCGCGGAAACAACAGTGATCCATTGTATTTATTAAGATGCAAGTGTCATATCTCAGTTAGTATTTATGGATAGGATCAAAAGATAGTACTTAACAATCAACATCGATACCTCGATGTTTATTACTCGATGTAATAAAAAAAGCGATGTTAAGCCGCAAAAATTTCACAACTTAAAAATATTTAGAATTAGTCTTTCAGAATAAAGGAAATATTATCTATTTGAAGTATCTTAAATGTGTGTACTCAAATGTTGATAATTTTATTTAAAAAAATGGTCTTGTGTGATTTGATTAGTATGAATTTGATAATTACGGTATTATGAATAAAATAAAATGAAATCTTACTAGAATTATATTAAATCACTACAAAAATACGACGCGATATAATTGCAAAATATGCTTATTAATGACATTGCAATTACTTTTTTTACTGTCTACTATTTGTGAATAAATATCATATATAGGTATTCGTGACCACAAATTTTTAAGTTAGGAAATTTTATGGCTTGACGATGTGAAAAGTATATTTACCTTTCTACTATAGGTGCAAAGAAGAAAACATGAAAGAAACGTAGCTAATAAAAAGCAACAATAGATTCTACTTTATTATCTGAAAAATTTTACGAAATTACTATTTGAAAACTTGTCGCTTTTCCCGAAGACTTATATTCTGTAGTGTAAATAGAACGTGTATATACATGCACTAATAAAAATGATATTCGACAAAACTAATATATAATTCGATAAAACAAGAGAACATGGGCATGAATTTTTGAATGGCTTTTCCTTACAATATGCTCATAATATTCGATAGCATTTCGAATTGGATTCCAAGAGTTTCAGTTTTATATTATTGACTCTTGTAAAATAATTTCTAATCGAGTCTTACATATCATATTAAAGCGACACGATACTTTCACAAAAATGTGTTTTAATTTCTGTGAAGAGTGTTTATATTTTCTCAAGTCGGAAATTTCACAGAAAATTTACAAATTTATGAAAGTTAAAGATTGGAAATTTGTATAACACATACATTCGTACATAAAAATTTTGTATTTGCATATCTATTTTACAATATATATATATATATTTATTTATTTCTTTTAGCATAAAAGAATCTCTTTTATATTATAACTAAAATAGAATTTTTTAGGCGAACTTTGCCGCTGCATTAACTTTATATATTTAGCATTATATGATAGGAAAGTTATATTTATAATTCTATCATATTGAAAATGTTTTTTAAACATTTCTTTGTTGCATTTTTTTATTTCGTCAAATTTCACCTACACAGCATCATGCTGATATTTTAATCTATTATTATACATTGTTCTCTTTTATTATCTTACAAATGGCCTATACAAATATGATACATATTTATGTATACAAATACATAAACTATTAATCTATTCTTTATAGCTGCACTGCGGAACTAGTGTAATAAGATAAAAGATAATTTTTTTTTTCATTCTTTTAACTTATTGCAGTAATGCAGCTATAAAGAATAGGCTATGAAGTACAGTCGGGTAACTTATTGATGTCTGTATGCAAGTACAGACTTTAGGTACACAAATTCGGCAAAATATATTACGAGGATTCTTAAGTTTGTAACGTTGTGTAAATGTCGCATTCATGATATTATTAAAATTATATTATCTAAAAAAATAGTTCAAAAGCTAACAAAGTATATCATGAGCACAAAACTGTAATAATAAAATTTTTTATAGTGATAATTTTTTCTAACTAAGGAATTTTGCGATAAATATGTTCGATCCTTTTTACGATTGTTTATGAACAACTTTTCGATTGTTAATGAAAAAATTAGATATAGAGTTTAAAAGTTCGCGCTATTATTTTATTTAGAAAAGAAATTTTGTTCCTCGTCAATACTCTTTCAAGCATATGTGTATGAAAGATGATTCACATAACGGGCGAAAAAAAGATCTTACTAAAAGTTTTTTTCTAATAAGTGTTATAAAATATTTCAAATAAAAGTTGTGTTGTTTTGTGGCGGAAGTAAGATTAGCGTCGCATGTTTGAGCTTAGAAGATAATTTCAAGATCATATCAAGGTTAATTTTTTAAATGGTAACCACTTTCTTTTAGATTCTTAAAGTTGAGTTTTCAAAATCTTGATCTTTTTAAACTGATTTTGTCATTACTTATCTATACATGTTTCCATTTTCGTGATTGTTAACCCTAAAGTTCTTTAAACAAACAACTTAATGTTAAAATGTGTCGAATAAAAGTTGTTTAAAATTGTTTGTTAACGCTATACCATCTTATTTTTCTCACAAAATTATTTTTTTAAAGATTTTTTTCGTAAACAGCTTATCTTATTTTTTAGTTGCAATCCCCGCGTTATGTGAATTAGTCTGTAATAATTTATATCTAATATATCTCATCTATGTTAAGAAGACAGTTCTCTTTCATTGGGCGAAACTGGCCAGTGTCTAGCCAACTTCGCGACTTTGCAGTAACTCTGTAGAAACAGATCATACAAACATACACGTATAATATTCTCGCAATATACACGACGCACAATGTTCACGAAGCAGTACAAATACTGGTAGAAAATTCTGAAGTTAGGGAAGAGGTAGCCTCAAGGGTCTTCTACAGGATTGACGAAGAGCGCTGTTATAGCAAATAGTAAGAATACCAAACCTCCAATAAGAGTCACTGAAAATATCGATAGCATGAAATTCGTTGGTTCTCGTTAATTCTTGATATTATGACTAACTTATATGCCTTGTATTGCATAGTAAAACAATATTAATTACCTGTTCTTACTGATATTTTTTGAGCTATTATACGCCCTCCTAAAACCGCTAAGCCTGTACAAAACGAGTGACCCAATATTCCACCTATTACAACTCCATAAACATCCTAGAAATAGCATGATCGTAACTAAATGCTGTTACACATACATACATAAAGATGCCACTTGTCGCAGTAAGAATCTTTATGTTACCTCTCTTGCTGCGAGGATAATGGTCGTTAACTGAGAGCGATCGCCCCACTCCGCAAGAAAGGTGAGGGTGAACGCTTGAAGAAATATCCTCGAAAGCAGCATAAGTGCACTATTTTTAGTAGTTTTACGTATTACTCCAGTTTCGGGATCCTGTACCAGAGTACTCGTTGTTTCTTTTTCGTACTGAAAGCGATAACATTTTAAAGATTATTTAACGTCTTGCAAAAATGTTAGAGGTACCATTTAGACAAACGACTCTCTTTTATTGCACTCTAAAAATTAATTCTTTCAACAGAATAATCTCTGTAATTTTGTCTTATAATTGAATAAAAAAATATTTTAGCAGTAGATACAATAAGATTAGAATTTAAACTTTTAACTATTGTTAGTCTAGAAAAATACTGCAATTTATAATTCAATGACATTCATATAATTTTAAGATGAAAAAAAAGTTGTTTCTGCAACAATTCTTAAATAAATAACTCTTGTAAGATATCAGTATGCTAAAAAAATTTAAATTAAATTAAATTTAAAGATTATTGATTATAATCCATTATTTTAAAGTTTAAGAAATAAAAGAGGGTAGTTATAATTGGACACTACACATATTTTTATATTATTGATCTGAATTTCTCAGTCAATTTTTTTCACATCTTTATATGCACAAATATTGTCCGTTAAATTTGGGAGCATAAAACAATTGAAAAAAAGTGTAATTGTTACCTCGTCATCTCTTTTTCTTAGGTCAGACTGAACTTCCTCGAGCTCCTCTTGCGCCTCTGTCGCCGACATGTAATATCCGTCTCGTAACATTTTCAATCCGAACAAAGCAAAGAGAATAGTAGAGATATAGTAGGTGTACGCACGAGGAATTATCGTGGCCGCATATCCGAACACCACTGAAGGTAAAAGATACTCCATGTTAACGTTATAAATGTCGCTCGCGACAAAACATACGAATAAATGATAAATTATTATTATAGACTACATTACTTGACAATACTCAAAAGACTTTAGGATTTAGATACACACATTTTACATGCAATGATCTAGCAGTAGTATTTTCTAGTATTATTTTCATTATCGCGATGATCTACCTGATAAAATAGTCATCAGCGCGAGAGCGCTTATTGCACCAATAAATACAGTCAACCTTGGATGTTTCATCGCCATAATAGCAGCGATGAAAAAGGTTTTGTCCCCTAACTCTGATACAACAATGACCGACAGGGATGCTACAAAGGCGTGCAGGAAGCCTACTCTGTCCTGCGGCCTCTCAGACACAAACTCCGGTAATTTCTAAAAATATTGTGTCAGTTAAAAGAAGTTCACAAATTCCCAATATTCGTTGAAATATTACTTCCAAAGCTTGTAATTTTATAACATAAAAATTATAGCTCTCCATGTGTTTTTGGAGAACTTCTTAAGACATTAAAAAATTTAATTCTTTGAAAGCTTTAAATTTTTTTCAAACTTCAATTTCGTTAAAATTCGAAGATTCGGTTTTAAGAGTCTACTAAATATCTTTTGAATCTGAGAATTTAGATATCGTTTCGTTTCCAGATTTAACGGAATTCCTCTCGTAAATGAGGTTTCCTTCGTACAGACGACAGAATGGTCACGGAATTTAAAAGACCGCCGCGTAAAATCTCATGGCAACTTACCGTCGACGTCGCGGACAGTTGAATTTTCTCATCGTAACGCGGCTCGATTTCGCAAAGAACGGCCGAGAGGTAAAACGTCAAAATCAGGAAGGAGACGTAAATTAAACCTCGTTCGACTCCCATCTTCGAGGTGTGAGTCCACTTATTGCGGACGACGTGCAAGGCAGCGCGTTACGCTTGAGATAACCTCCCCAAAAAAAACGTCCTTGCTCCGAATCAGAAATCATACCGCGCCATATTGTTTTTTCTTCGCGATTCATGAGAAGGTTAGGAGCAGAGCAGCAGAGAGGAACCTGAAGAGCGGTCATCGCGTCATTTTAGGTTAGGTGTTTTCATCCATCAACGCCTCTATGTGCACAAAATGTGCACATTGAACTATGTAGTCAAATATCTATGAATCCCGTAGGTAATGTGCATGACTTTTTGGGTTCTTTTCTATGCTATGTCCACGTTTATTTGGTTCTGTTTCATACTATACCCGTAAATTTTACAATATACATTCATATTTTAAATCTGTTTTATGCAAATGTGCATAATCGTGTTCTATAAACGTGCAATACCACATATGCATGATATAAATTCACATAATTGATTTGATAAAAATTCACTCACCGATTGCTGTTGCTGCTCCTGCATGCTGCTGCTGCTACTGCTACATTCCTTTTCTGGTTTTGCCGCTTTCTGCTGACATCATCCTGCTATTCTCGAACTGCACATTAATGACGATCGCCCAATACTTTATTCGGCACTCCCGATATTACGGATAATACACACGAGTAAAACGTAAACCGCGCGCGAGAATTTCACTTGGCGCGACCGTTACACTTGAAAAAAATACGTGAAAAGGACGGCTCGTCTGATTGGCGGCGAAAATCAACATGGCACGAAAGTGGCGAGAAGTCACGTAACTTCGTGGAAACGCAGGCTGAGGAAAACCGTTTGAATGAAAATTACGCGCCGAGATACAACGAACGGAGACAAATTCGTTGCGGGAATTTTCTATTTCGTATGCTCGCACGGCTAGTAGCACTTCACTTAATTGGCACTCGCGATATTCTATCGAACGTATCCTCACACTTTGCTCGAATGCGCACGCGAACACTTCACTCAAAACCGAAGGTAAACGCACGATGTCGCGCTTTACACATGAATACGATCTCACATGGCTCACGTATCGTTTGTTAGCGCCACGACACTCTCAACACTACACCGTACCTGCGCACAATTCGAATCCGAACACACGAGACACGCACGGACTCAAGGAACGTCCGACCGGCGCTGGAGCGCAAAGAAACATGGCGGCAGCAGCGTACGGGACGTACGTGACCGTTGGCCGGCAGACTCGGCGGTACTCGGCGCTAGTCGGCGCCACTCGGCGGTTGACCGCCGCGCCTGCGCCGAGTAGCGCCGAGTCACGTACGTACGCCGCTGCCGCCGCCATGTTGCTCCGCGCTCCAGCGCCGGTCGGACGCATCGGACGTTCTGTCGACTTCGTGCGTGTCTCGCGTGTGCCTCTCGCGTATTCAGAATTCGAATTGTGCGCAGCTACGATGTTGAGACTGTGAGAGTGTCGTCGCGAGCCATGTGAGATCGTAACAGAGGTCGTATGTGTAAAGCGCGTACGAGTAAAGTGTTCGCGTGCGCGTTCGAACAAAGTGTTTGCTCGAAGGGGACGTTCGGTACAATATCGCGAGTGCCAATTAAGGGTGCGTTCGGGAGACGCTATTAACGCTACCAGCATCAGTCCATCTTCATTACGCATTAAAAGTAGAACAAGGATAAACTGATGCTGATAGCGCTAATAGCGTCTCCCCGAACGCACCCTAAAAGTGAAGTACGTGCTACTAGTCGTTGTGCGAGCACGAAATTCTCGAAACGAATTTGTCCCCGTTCGTTGTATCTCGGCGCGTAATTTTCATTCAAACGGTTTTCCTCGGCCTGCGTTTCCACGAAGTTACGTGACTTCACGCCACTTTCGTGCCATGTTGATTTTCGTTCCGGGCAAAGTTTTCGTGTGCGCGTATTCGCTCGAGGAGTGTCGTACGCAATCCGTTCGGTAGAATGTCGTGCCAATAATTAAACTTTACTAGTCGTCGCGCAATCATACAGAGATACAAAACTCTGGGAGCGAATTGATTTACTTCTGTTCAGTGTGTCTTGACGTGCCGTACTTTTCACGTATTTTTCTAAATGTAACGGTCGCGCCAAGTGAAATTCTCGCGCGCGGCTTATGTTTTATTCGAACGAAGTTACGTGTGTGATATATTATCCGTAATATCGGGATTGCCGAATGATCGGGCGATCGTTATTAATGTGCGGTTCGACAATAACAGGATGATGTCAGCAGAAAGCGGTATCCATGTAGAGCGACTCGGTATTCTGGAAAAGGAATGTAACAGTAGCAGCATCAGCATCAGCAGCAGGAACAGCGACAGCAATCGGTGAGTGAATTTTTATCAAATTAATTAATTAAATTTATATCATGTATTACACATTTATAGAACACGATTATGCACATTTGCATAAAAAATTTAAAATATAAATGCATATAATTGTAAAATTTACGGGTATAGCATGAAACAACCAAATAAACGTGGACATAGCATAGAAGAGACCCAAAAAGTCATGCACATTACCTACGGGATTTATAGATATTTGACTACATAATTCAATATGTACATTTTGTGCACATAGAGGCGCTGATGGATGAAAACGCCTTAAAACGACGCGATGACCGCTCTCAGGGGCTCAATTCTTGAATTTATTCGCAAGAGAAACGTATGCGCAAATACCCACTCCAACAGAAAAGTGCAAGTTTATTGGTTAAAGGTCATACGATAGCCAATAAGGTTCCAACTTTTCTGCAAGAACAGAATTTGCGAATACGTTTCTCTTGCGAATGAATTCAAGAATCGAGCCCCTGGTTCCTCTCTGGCACGCATGAACTTATGGAAAACCTGATGAATCTCGAATAGAATAATTGTAAATATGAATAAATTGAATATATAGAACGCGATGTTTTTATATCAATATCTTAAATTTTTCTGTATAACTTTTAAGTACCACAATGTACAGATGACAGAAAAATTATCATATAAAAAATTCCAGAAACTTTCTCCTTTCTACGAAAACCATGTCCTCGAGATCGGTCAAAGATTAGGTCGTCCGCTTGAAAATGGCATAAAACATGAGGAGGCGTGCACTTGCCATTTTATTTTCATTATTATTTCATTACTTCTTGAAATCCAAACACATCTATTTGCTATCGATGAATTGATATATTTATATATATTTATATATAATAAATATCGCCATTATATCCTAAAATTAACAAAATATCTTTCCTTTTATGTTTGTTATCTCCCTTGGTCTAAAGTGTCCTTATTTTTTATTTTCTTTTTGCTTTCTGTTTTTAAAGAAGCTTCTCTTTCTTCCAAAGACATCTTTTTATAAATTTAAATGCAGTGTATACGTCGTAACAACAACCAGCCTTAGCCAATAGTTTATCCATTATTATAATTATAATTATTATTATTATTACTAGTACTACTGTATTATTATTATATTATCATTATTATTCGAGAAAGACGTTGCAAAGCAGATAAATCAGGTGAACGATGTAACTGAATCGACTATGTATAAAGATCTTATATTACTAGATACGCCTTCTGACTAAAATCAAGATTTAATAAAAACTGTGTCCTTATGTTTCCGTCTGCACTTTGTAACACTTTCAGAAAAAATAAAGATAGAAGAAACAACACATTAACTGTCTCCTTCTATCTAAAGGGAAAAAGCGTATTTGGTAATGTAAGATCTATAACTATATAAGCCCTTAATGCATACAGACTCTTGTGAAAACGTTAGGAAAAAAGTAGACGAGAAAAGAAATACTATATTCAAGGACCTGGTCACGCGGTTACTTCCTCGTTCCTGTTGAGATGATTATCTGCTTAGAAAACAAAGAAAAAAAGGAAGAAAAGAGGAAGAGAAAAAAAATGAGACATATTGTGTGTTCATTAACAATCCGAGGCTGATTATTCAATAGTATCTTTCTAATGAGACTAAGTTTGATAATACAACGGACTGAAAGAAACCTCAGAAGAAATAAAATAAGATTCATTTTTCTCCAATTTGATTTGCATGAGATTTTTACAAAGACAAAGCGGCACGCACGTTTGCAGAGTCGAAAAAAAGAGTCACACAGTCCCATCAAAGATATCCTCCTCCTCTTTCTCCTCGTAGAAATCTAGCATTTGCCTTCTATTTTTTTTTCTTCTTTTTTTTCCCTCAATTGAATCACAATCGCGTTGGGGCGCATCGCGAGCAAACTGATCAAAATATAACCGAGCGAAGGATGAGAAATTAAATTTAGCCAACAGTCGAGACTCCGCAAATTCGCCCATTGGAATCGTGTATATCGGATTATGACATCAGAGAAATAAGAACCGATCTATTTTCGTTATATGTTAAGATGTAAATTCGAAGAGAGTAAGAAATTTGTATGCATACACATAGATCATTTTTTTAGAATCTAGTTAAATATATTAATGAGTATCTTTATAACCCATTAATTTATTTGATTTAAATAACAAGTACATGATACGTCATTAATTTATTTCTTTTTATTATATTCTTTATTGTAGATATTACATTCGTTATATTCGTAAAAAAAATCATAAAATGTTTCATAGAAAATAAGAAAATTGGATATTCGATGCTTGTTCTTAAGCGAAAGAACGGCAATTCAAATAATAAGAGTATTCGTGCAATTTTACGCTTCTGATATCATAATCCGACGATCGTGAAGGACAGGAGGTCAAATTCGTTTGCGAATTTCATTCCCTAAATAAAACGAAGAATCTAATCTCGCTCTGGCGCATTCGCTGTTCAAAATCACTACTACTAAGCGCTGGCGGTAGTAACGCGTGAGAATTCTCGCATATCTGACAGAAAAAAAAAGTAAAAGAGGAGAAATCTGTATATAGAAAGAAAGAGTGCCTCACACAGACATTCATAGACGAGAATCAGCAGCAATAATGTCTCCTGTATGTATTACATCGTCGTAAAATAGAAATTTGTAGAAATCACTATGTACGGCTAAATGTCTCAGTTAAGTAGACATCATCTGACGCGATCGGGAGCCGCACGAACGAGTCAGGGTAGGGTGTAGCGCACGTACGGCACCTCGACGTCGTTCCCGTCCTCGTCGTTGCAACACAATTCGAACACGAGAGCGCGCACATGCGGCTCGAGCTTCTTCTTCGACACCTTCTTCACCACTTCCGACATGAGCAGGCCCATACGTTCCTGGCACTTGGGCTTTGCCATGAAGAATGAGTACAGCATGCAGATACCTTGTGATAACATTGTCACTTCCAAATTGTGGTGTTCTTTGAAATAATCGAGGAACTCCTTTAGCGTCAACTCGCCTTTTACTTCAAAACGGTCCCACAACGTCCACTCGATGTCATAGTACTTGAGCTTGGGGGCAGCGATCGGTTCGCTGAAACCGAAGAACGGTAGCGCCAGATTCACAAAGCCGTTCTTGTACAGCGACAAGTCGCGCACACCACGCGTCAACTTGTACAGTTCCAGGCAGACGAGGCCGGCCACTACCGAGGTGGTAGTGGCGATCGCCGGGATGATCTTACCGGCGATCAGTTTACTCTTATGCCGATCCGCCGGCGAGATTTTATAGTTGGTGGCACGCAAATTTGACGCGGCGACAATGAAATCTATGTGGAAGTTAGTGTCGTCGTCCTTTTCGAATTCTTGCGGGTGAATTGTCAGGCCGTTCAGCTCCTCCATCTTCGGCAGTTCCTCCTGTAGCTGCGTCAATCGTTCGTGATCGATGTTGCCGCTACCATTCGACACTTGTACCTAAAAACATGGTCAATCTTTTAATTCTCTTTCAACGTTGCAAAATTACACTAGTTAAAAATTTCTGGTTTAAAGTATTTTTAATATTTAATAATTTCTAGATTATATAAAGCTATTAACCAAATTTTGACTTTCTTTTACTAAAATTTTCAAGAATTTCTAATTTTAAATAACACTTGATAAAAAATTTGTTTTCTACCTGTGAGTCTGTTTCGGCGATTTTTACGCCAGATTTTGGTGTGAAGTCTGGTACTTTGACAGTAGCAAGAATCCTGGCGACCTCTTCTCTATCGCGATTCGTAGGTATTCCATAAACTTTGGCCTTGAGATTGGCACCGGCAACAATGTAATCTATATGTAGGGGGTCATTAACATCAAAGACTAATGGCTCTGGACAGCGTTTTGGGCCGGACCAGAAGGGCTGACCGCTCGAAGTCACTTGCTCGGGCGGAAAGTTGAATAACAGCTGACGAATTTGATTGCTATATTGTTCCTGCCAGTGGCAGCGAGCCCATGCCACGCAATCAGCGAAGTTGCTCGGTCTCTCATCGACTAGCGCCGTCTTGACGGACTCCAACACCTCGAGGGGCTGCACACCGGGCAACTTGAGCGTCCGCTCGACAAACTGTGGGTCGGAAATGTACTGCGCCGCGTTTTCTGCTGACTGACGGAACAAGCCTTCGAAGTTGTCGCGTGCCCATTGTAAAGTATGTTCGATGGCATTGGGGAAATTTTTGAGAGTACAGATGGGAATGCTCTTCTCCGGTGGGTCCTGCGACGAACTGTATGATTCAGTGAGGAACGGCACCACTACCTGGGTGTTGCCCTTAGTGCCAAGCGTACCGGATTCTAGTAGGGGTTTACGATAGTATACGCAACGACGATCCATATAAATACGAGCGTTTACGTTGTCGAGCGCGTTTGCCACGCCGTCCAGCACCTCGAAGAAATAATCGTTATAGGTCTTCTCCGTTTCCGGGCACACTCGATTCTCGTGTGCAATTACATTCATGTCGGGATTCATGCCCTTGACGACTCTGGCCGCCGTCGACGATTTAGATTGCTGCACGTCCGACGGTCTGAAGAGAAACTGTCGATTCAAATTGGATTTTTCGATCAAGTCCATATCTGTCACTGTGACACAACCATTCTCCGCGCCAACGCCGATCATTGCAAAATTCTTCAATAATTCACAACCGATTGCGCCAGCACCGACCACAAAGTACTTCAAGTTGCCGATCTTGGATTGGAAATTCTTGCCGAAAACAGCCACCTGAGAAAAAATATCAAAATTGACGATTATACTGACTAGTAAATTTAAATGTTTTATTCATACATTAAAATGTGATTATCAAATTACTTTATTATCAATAAACAGTTTAATATTCATTCTTTATATTCTATGAAATTAAAAAAAATTTAATCAAATATTAATTAATATCACACCTGAGAATCATAACGAGATCCCGTGGCACAGCAATCCTCCTCGGTGAGCTCTGAGCGGTCAGCGGGCAGACATTCGATGGCATCGAAGTACAACCATTGATAGATAGGATGGAACTTGCCGGAGCAGGCTTTCATCACTTCTTGGGCAACGATACCACCGATCGTAGCGTTCATAGGATTCAAATCGCCAGCAGCCACCTTAGCAAACGTGCGCAGTAACTCGTCATTGATCTCCATATCTCCAAAACCATAGGCGCTCTTGACCTGTTCGGCAATGGCGATAAATTCACCGGCATCTGACTGGTTCCATGGTCGCGGCAAAGTGCCCCTCTCGGTCACGTACTGATGCAGCGTTATAAAGGCCAAATGAAGTTGTTGCGGATAGTCAAATTTGCCGAAATCCGTGACGAGAAACTTAGGTTCATTCAGGGCCGTTTTCAATGGATCGAAGTGCAAGGTTTTGGGCATCTTCACCTGGGTCACGATACCACCACGAACATACTCGGAGAACCTGACAATATTCGTTGGATTAGATCGAGGAATTTCAACAAAATAAAAAATATTGCATTAATTATAATAAACTATTATTGTTAATTATTATTATCAAACTTGGCCGAGCAAGATACGCGTGATCAAAATTCCAAATTCTAGTAAGACAATAGCTGCCTGTACCTGGAAGTGTCGCCAATGCTGAAAGTGTATGGCCCCAACACTTTGATCTTGATCGGCTCGCACCCATTCAGCTCAGTCATGCCCTGCACCTCGGAAAATGTCACGTAGTCGCCGTCCTCCATGCCATGACGAGTGTCATCGAGACACGTGACGACGCCCTCGCTATCGTGAGAGATGCTGGCGATCATCGCATTCACCGGTGGCTCGCCATTCGTGTCCACCACTGTAAACGTCTTGCCAAAGTCGCAGAATACCTGCGAGAAGAGGCCGCGGGTGTCGGCGAGTATCAGGGCAATGTCGTTGGCATGAGTAATCTGCGAGATACGCAATTGTTCAGCCAGCGGTGTCTCCGTCAACACCACTACCTTGAACTGTTGGATGTACGCCTCAGTCAGCGGACCAGAATAGTGACGAGTAGGCACGTAATTGTTCAACTCTGACAGCCGTTGACAACACGCCGCCGCACGATTCTTACCTGTCGAGCAAATCCAGTAAAATGTTGAAAAGGATAGTTCTATTATGCATATTATCAATTAATTATCAAACTGAAATAATTATCAAGCTAAAATAATAGTCTAATTTCGATAATATTAACACATGATAACACTTTATAAATGATAAACTTGGATCACAGGCAAGAATATTTTTTATAAATTTAAAATTATAAATTAAACAAAATTTTAATTATAAATTTCAATATTTTTAATCTGCTATTCAAATTTTTTAAATATTTGCATATGAATTAGACATTTAATTTTGCCAAGTTGTGTGTATTAATTTAATACATATATATATATCAATATTTTATGCCTTTAATTTAACGTATTGTTTAATATATGTCTAAAAATCTTTTTTTTATACATTCTAACTGGTGCCTTAAAATCGACACAAAACAAAAAGTATGTTATTGAAGTATGTTACTGAAGTCGCTCAAGTGATATTTTGCAAGGCAACCTTTTCATGATGACTTGCATTAATAGTGTGTACAGTTTACAGTTTTGCATATTTTTATTAGATCCCAAGAACAATGACAACCATGTTAACTGGATGATGCAATAGAATTATAACTTGCTCAACAATAACAAGTTCAACAATAGCACAACAACTATGCTTTATCTCAATTTGAATCTTATCATTCCATAGATTAGAAATGCATGGGCTTATCGCCGGGAATCAGAGCCAAATTTCTGATAAATAAAAGAAGCTTTAATCTTCTTTTCCTTTTTCCTGTCAATATGTAAAATTGATTTCATTTTGAATTCATAATATGTAACACCACCTGTGATATCAAATTTCATTTTCAAGGTGAAGAGTCAAAACAACTATATATATGTGGAGAACATTATAAACTTTTTTTTATCTATTCTTTTTCGAATAACATGATACTGTATTTTTCTTTTCCCCAGAAAACCTTTTTCTTTACGAGAAAAAAAAATTAAATTAACATATGCTACATTTATATAATATTGGTTTTAAATCCAAGAATCTTAGGATTGACTACGTGAAGAGATGAAAAGAAAGGCGCGTGCTTTTCACAATCTTCAGTGTGTCTCACGTGTTTCCGACCGGCGTTATTCCGCGCGCTTACGCTCTTCTCTCTCTCTCTCTCTCTCTCTCTTTCTCTTTCTCTCACCTACGTCCGCCTCGGTGAGATAAAACTGCGAGCCCAGATCGGCCAGCTTGCACACGGCGTGGTCGTGCAGCGTGACGGACTTGACGCCGCCGAGGATGACGTTCTTGGCGATCTCTACACCAAGACCGCCGAGGCCGGAGATGAGTACGTCCGAGGACGCCATGCGGCGCATGGCGTCGTGTCCTAGGACGTAGAGCTGCCGCGAATACAGACCCTCGTCGATCTCGGCGGGCGCCCGGCCGCCGGCGCTGCTGCCGCTGCTGCTCGTGGAGCCGTTCTTCGCCATGTCTACGTCCATCTCCGCCACGTTCGTCGTCGTCAGCTCGTCGTCGGCTCCTCCCGTCGTGCTGGCAGCACCAACGCGTCGCTTCTTGGCTGGGGGATCAACGGAGCTCTCCGCCACCTCAGCACTAGACATCGGAGGACTTGACGGACGTGTTCACGGGGTCGTCGGATTATGTGCCGTCGATTATTTCCCCTGATTGTGTCCCCACACTCACTCTGTTTCTCTCTCGTTCTCTTTCGCTCTCACCCTTCCCTCTTTTTACTCCCTCTATCTCTCACGCTCTCTCCCTCCCTCCCTCCCTCTCTGTCTCTCCTTTGCTCGCCGCTTCTCACGCCCGTGCCGCGCACACGGCTCGCCGAACCTTCTCGGAATGCACCTCGGCGCCGACGGCGACGACTCCAGCACTCCGGAACGAATACCCAGCCACAGACACGCTCCGACCAACCTCACACACTGCCACCGCCAGCGCACACACGTCGCCCCCACCACTCTCCTCTCCCCGCCGTTCCGTTCCTTCGCTCCCTGTTCTTTCGACCGCCACTGCCGCCCGCGCCTGCCCGCGCCGCAGCCCCGCGAACGCCCTCGTGTCTGCTCGCGCTTACTATCTGTCACCACCTTCGTGTCGAGCCACTTCGTCAATCGAGCCACCGCCGCTACTGCCTTTGTCCCTCACGCCGGAAAAAAACTACGAAGAATTCTCGCGCCCGTTCCACGTTTCCAATCTCGTACCGACTACGGACGACGCAGCGTGCTCTCTCTTCTCCCCACCCTCGCCCCTCGCGCACCCTACCATTCGCTGTTGCTACACGGATTCGTCGATTCGCTTGTCGCTCGTCACGTCATGTCTGCTGCTGCTGCCCTCCGAGGCTACCGCGGTCGACTCTGATTGGACGCGCCACGGACAAGGAAAACTGACGAGTTGGCGCGCGCCGACGAATCATCCTATACCTTTCGCGCGTTTATTAAATATCCGATACTTCTGCGGGCTTCTTCGACTTTATTCGAAATAAACTCGAACTAACTTGTAAATTATTCAACTGTTGCGCAAACGTTCTTCAAATGTAGCCTATAACATATCGATTTTAATTTTCCAAAGAAAATTTGATTATATTTTTTATTTGGATTATAATTAAGATAGCCGCGATTCTTTTTCTCCATGAACGAAGATAATAAAATTAATTTTGTAGAATTTTGTAAATTTTTACTTGAAACAATTCTCGTACACGACAAGCGTTAATAACGTTGTTATACACACAATCTGTTCATGGTAGCAGATCTTTTTATATCCTTTCATATTTATATCTATGTTTCAATAAATTTAAAGTTGTTTTTTCTTTAAATGAAGACAGTGCGAATGAATAAGCAAGAAAACACAAATTCTTAGTGCTATAATCGCTTTTTTTATTTGTTACAAACGCTAAAGATAGAATAGCGCAAAAGTGCGCCAACATTTTTACAAGCATGTTCGGAATACAGGCCTAAATCTTTTCGTTAAAATAATTCTTTTTTTGTAATAAGATTTTGCTTTGCAATAAAGAGCGAATTTGCAATAAAGTTCGAAATGCGCGCGTATTTCAGCAGCGCGCGAGCGCCAATCACGGCGAGCGCTCGCGATGGCGCGATCACGTGACGTGATCGTGGCGCAGCGAGGCTCGCGGAGCGCGTGCGGGCCAATCAGAGGGCGCCTCGACAGATTCCGAGCGTTCCAGAGCGTTCCAATTCCGATTTGGATGCGGTTTAAAGTTTTTCTCGTGAAGAAAGACACGAAGTGCGGGCTTTGGCATTCTCGAGATCGGTTTGCCGATCGTGGCTTTCAGAAACACGGCAATAAAACTGCGAAATGACGACCGGGGAGGACTTACTTCCGTAAGAATTCCAAGCGTTTCTATTTTCTATCGAATACTAGAACTGACAGAGCGTAGGAAAACCGTCGACGCGTCATTTTTCGACGCGTATTCGCCATGTTGAGAAATTTAAATTTAAGATTTAAATAGAGCCCAGAGGAAATGTAAATAAAAAAGTTAGAAATTGAAGGATGTCAAAAAAATATTAAGAACGTACACGTGTTTTTGAAAGAAATGGATATAATTAAGGGAGGAAAAAACGAATCTACGCAAAAATTGTTTTGTTTTTCAATCCGCTTTAATTCGTCAATCCTCTTACACAGCTTTAATTTATCTATATTTGATTCTGTACAATTCTCATCGTCACTTCGAAGTCTTCGACGGAGATCGATATGAACTAAAACTGAGAAAGGTTTTGTCTGACGTGTGCGTATGTGTAGGAGTGTATTTTACAATTACAATATTATGAGTATTCGCATATGATCAGTGTACAAACAGGCAACGTCACTCGATATTTCTCGGAGAATAAAAAGGAAGGGAGTTTGTCTTTCTTTTCGCTTTTGCGCGTCTCAACCCCCGAGAACGAGGGAACCGACGTCTACTTTGCCGTGAATCGTCCCCCTTCGCTTCACGCCGGCTCGCCGATAGAATCGCGCGGTCTCAAAATCGCGCGTCCTCGTCGTCGTCGACGGAGACCGGGCTCCCGAACGCCCGCTGCTCGTCCTTGCTGTTTCCCCCGCTGTTCCTTTTGTTCCTCCCCGTCCCGCTGGTCCGCGACTTCGACCTCCGTGCTCGCGGCTCCGTTTCCGCGTAGAACGAGGGCGAGTGCGTGATCGGCGGGAAGGGGACGGTGGGAGCGACCGAGTCCGCGGAGTCGGGGGCGGAATTGCCGCCCTCCTCGAGGGGACCGCTCAGAATCGAGTCGGGCGAGCCGTTAGATTGCCCGGCGGTGGTCATGGTGGTAGTGGTGGTGGTGTTGGCGGTGGTTGTGATGGTGGTGATGATGGTGGAGCCGTCCGCGACAGGCAGGTCGCTCGATCTCGACCTCGACGGCGGAGGCTTGCCCTCCTCAGGGACCGTCGAGGTGCGCCGCAAGGTCGTCCTTTGACCCTGACTGTCACCACGTATGTCTTTGGTTAGTTTAGTCGGCTTTGCTCGGAGTCAGGGTGCACGAGCGGCGAGCGTCAAACGTGATACCACAGAGAACGATAGGGTGTCTCATCTCTCGCAAGAGATGTTGAATTCCGGGCCGGAAAACTCATCTTGCTTCGGGTCTTTATGATCGAAATACGATGCGGCTTGTAGGCGGCCGGGTATAGAAAGAACTTCTTCTTGAATGTAGGTTATTAGATTTCTATTAACATCCCACACAGAAATATTTATACATCGTCCGTACAATGTGCTTTGTTCGAAATTTGAAGAATCCTTCGGTCATGTACAACTTAATCTCAGAGAAAATTTTTCAAAATGTTTCAAATATTTTCAGAACTTTTGAAATGTAATTTTATAATTTTATAATTTTTCCCAGGAAAATATTTCAGATTTTTAAATATAATTATTAGAATATTTCAGAGTTCACATATATGAAAAATGCTAACAATATAATAAGATATAGATTTTCTTTAATATTTCTGAAATGTACTTTAATTTGTGTACAAATTTAAGTTTTCATTAGATACAGTTTCACTAAAATACTTAAAAATTTAGTTATGGATACAGATCTGAAAATAATTTTGTTGGAATATCAAAATAAATATGAAAAGATGATGAACAATGCTGCAAAAAATTTTGACATAGCAACAAGTTTCAGGTTCTAAATTATTATTTTATCTATTAAAATTATTTTCAAGTTTATATCTCTTTCAGATATCTTAATGAAACCGCCCTTACCGTGCATTAATTCAGACTCCGTATTAATTAACGCGTTCCGAAATAAAAATTAGACACGCATCTTTTTTCCGAAGAAAGAAATTTTCGAAAATTCGATCGCAGCTATGAAGACACATGTTCACTAGGTATCACGTTTGATGCAATCATTCAACTCAGGTTTCTTACAAATTAAGTTTACATTTACATTTATACTCAGGCACACGAAAAATATATTTCTAAAAAATATTCTCTTTAAGTTTTTAGAAAAAAATATATATTATAATTTTAAAACAAATTGTAATGACACATATGAACATAAAATATATATCAATAGACATAGACAAAAGTTGTATTATAATGAAATAATTATATAAGAAATAATTTAATTATTCAATTGTTGCGATAATGTAACTAACACGTTTGGATAATCACGTTATCCAAAGGCACTAGATTAAGCGACTAAATTAGATCGCGGGAAGACCGAGAGTCACTTACTGATTTGTTTCCGATGATGAGATTCTCTGTTCCGGGCTGATCATAGACCGATTGCTGTTGTCCCACGAATTGTGTCGACGGTGATTGCTCTTGTCCTTGTAGGCTTCGGCAATGTTATTGTAACTGCCGACAATCCTGCGTTTGTCGAGCTCCTTGAGCACCTTCTCTGGCATACCGCCAGTTGATCTGTATAGTCCACTACCGAGTCCACTACCGAGCGCATTCTTAAATAGAACCAAAAAAAATACGTATCGCGCAATTGAGGATATTACGATGTATTTCGAGCACCGTGAACGCCGAGGTCAGGTTCTAAAAACTCTTTTAAGACGCTTGATCTAATAATAACTAATTTTTAATTTAGTGAGAATTAATCTCACGCGCCAGTACAATATGTTTGTACCTTTGAGAAGGAGTATACCGGACTAGGTGCTGCGTTCGGATTCGTCCAGACGTTGGTCGCGCCGGGTACATCTTCGTTGTTATCGTTCAACAATTCCGCCGAATACGAGGGTCTCGCCGGTATAATGGGCGATCGACAGCACACCCTGCGAAAATGTAAAATAATATAAAATACCGTATCAAAGCGTCAAGTTTAAGAAAGGGAAACTGAAAGAGTCGAATCGCCACTGCTTGTGAGAATAACAAAATTTAGACAGAAAAGATTTAAATCAAAATGTTTCAAAAGCGCTTATTAATTTCACAAAATTTCGTGCAATAAAAGAGAACAGTTTCGCTTGAAGTATTTAAAAATTGAACTGGCTGCACATCCGAAAATAATTTTATTGGATTATCAAAATAATTATGAAGGCATGCCAATCATTGCTAAAACAAGCTTTAACATTTTAGCAATATTATTTTGATGTTTCTAGTAAAATTATTTTTGGATCCAGCTTAAATTTTCAGACACTTTAGCACAAGATCGTTCTTTCCGCGTTTTAGAAATTTTATTAAAATGTAAATTTATTGCGAAAAACGAGGAAAATAACATAGATAGACCTCGGAAATTTATCGCCAGACGTTAACATAGATTTGTGTGTCTCGGATATTTATTTTCAAACACACTCGCGTTGGGGAATGCCGTGCCGTACAGTGAACTTACGAATTTACATCCTCTAGCTTCCTGAGCAGCCTCTCGTTTTCCCGACAAACGAGTTCCTGGTCCCGTATCACCTGATCCCGCGTGGCGTACAGCTCTGCGTTCTCGCGTCGCAGCGCCTCGTTCTCGGTGATGTACGCCTGGATCAGTTGGCTCAGCTCCGAGCTCTCCATCTCGGCCAATTTGTCGAGATCGACCGGCGGCGGTGTCACGGGTATCAATCTTCCGCCTGCAATCGAGAACGAGTTATTTATCTTGAGGGATCGAAGTATCTTAATTTTTGAAATTAGTTATCTCAGTTTAAATTGCGACTTTATGGCTATTTTACAACACGAGATTATCGAAATATCATTTCTGCGTACATCGTTTCTTTATTTATCTGATTTACCAGCTGGATTCAGGATCATTAATTCTTTTCATATCTTATATTAGAGAAAACCAATTCAGCAGTTTGTGACACACAATTATATTATTATACGATTTGAATTCATTTCATCGCGTTTGACACATTATTGATAAAGGATTAACGACAAGCTATCTTGTAGAGATATGAATAATACTTTTCGATTCGCTGCGGTTCATATTTTGGACTTCGCTGAGATGAAGGGTCATCCTTAAATGCTCGTTTTCCGTCTGAAGTGCACCGACCTCGCGCTTCAAGCTGAGAATCAGAGCTTCGCGTGGATCCTGTCAAAGAAAAAAAAAAGAAAAGAGATTTTAGACATCTATATCCGAACATTTTTTCCAAAGTTTCGTAGCAAGTGCGCGCTCTTACCATCACTATGATGGGCTTCGTGGAGATCTTCTTGGCTCTAGCGGCATACCTCAAGGTGTTCAACGTTTCGTTGGCGTTCGAACGAGCCGGCGAAACGCAGGCGATCTAAAGGCCACGATTATTAATATCATTAAATTAAAATTATAATTGTGAAAAAAAAACCAGTTGGAATTTAAATTATTGAAACGTTTGCCGTATAAACGGCGCACGTGTTCGCGGCAACATATACTATTCGTTTATCAATCGCAAGTTGATTTGTCGCGAAAATCCGCTTATCGGCTTACCATTAACGTGACGCCATTTCCGGCGAGACTGTCGGCCAAAAGCTTCGTCAGCTTACTGTCCCGATAAGGGATGTGGCCGCCCTTCCGCTTTCCATCGCTCAAGGAAGAGATGCAGTAGCCTGCGCAAAATATCGGAAACGAAACTTTTATTTCCGCGCCAGAGACGAGAGATCAGACGTAATTTAAAAGTTGGAAAGATGTCTCTTTCGCGCCTTCCTCGGAACGATTTCGCGAAAATTTGCGCCACACGGGAGACTCTTTTTTGAGGGGGGGGGGGGGAGGGGCGAAAAAGTTCTTATCCCTCTTTCATTTCGTGATCGTAAAACGCGAAAGTGTATCGATTATTTTCCATAGGCGAAAGGCACACGTCTTTTCACATGTCAGTAACTTAATAGTCCAGCTATCGATTACTCTTCAGCTATTCTAAATAATAGAAACGCATCACGATTTCAAAGTCAAGATCTAATCTAATTTTCCGTCGATAAATGAATTCTAATCACACTATTCATAGTGAAATGATTGTGAACCGTGACGCGCGCGATTTCCATTCGGTTTACACTACAAGTAGCATAAAGAAATGTCGAACCCCGCGGGTCTATTTATAATGAATTGTATCGAGCTGTGTGTTACACGTAGAGAGAGAACCTCTCGTTCCGCCAGCTCGGATATCGGAAAGTTTTCTAGCAATTAGGATATGGACTCACCTAATACCATGAGGCTCTTGTTGATATTGTTCGCCTCTTCCAAGGTCTTGCCCTCGCTTTGAGTTTTCTTCGTCATTTCGCTCCCGGCGAGATCCACGAAATTAATTTTGCCTTGTTTCGAGATGAACACACCGTTCTCCATCTATCGACGCGAGGGGGGAGGGCGTCGTATTAGTCTTAGAAATTAATACGGATCGCGAAAAGTAGCGAAATGAATTGGTCGAAGGAAATTAATTTTGTCTCCTTGAGAGACAGGTACTGTTTAGTCATTCGTATGTCTACTGTCTATTAATTTTAAATTCTCAATTGCGCGGCAGGAAATGGCGGTGAAATAACAAATTGAACTTTTATTATCTTTCACACAAAATCCATGCACGCGCAATTCTAATGCTTATCTTGGAGTGTATTTTGTCCTTGTTTGCAAGGGAAACATGTACAATAACCACAAAGTATCGTATTTACTTACTGCCTGCTCAGAAGTTATAGTTACAGTCAAAATCGAGTGGCTTCTGCTGGAATATTCGTTCATATTGTGCGTACCGATCGATCTATTTCTCATTCCTGTGAAAACCGCGATTATTATAAAGAGCCTTCTATGATTCAATTCTTGCGAATACATAAGTGAAAAAGAAAATTAAAATTCCTTGCGAAATACAATTCTGTTAAGTACGATATCAATTCAAAGAATATTCAAATTTATTATTATACTAGAAATATGAGAACTTTGCAGATTTTGGGGACGAAATCTTAGGATTTTTTCTTTTTCTTTTTAGCGAAAGATCGCTTTTTTTCCTTAAAGTCTTACCTTCTTCGAGAACCGCTAGAAGATCGTCCAGTTCCTCACATTCGACCGTGAAGAGGTTCTCGACGAAGAATCCGCGCGTCTTTTTACTCCACCGGACTGCCAAAGGTTTCCTCGAAGTACCGGGATTCAAAAGATCTATCACCTGTTTATTCATACTCATTTATTTTCTGTTGCCGTCATTCTTATAACGGAAATTTACTCGCGACGCTATAATCGCTCGTTTCACTTGACACGTGTAAAGCGAAGGAAAAAGTTCGCTTTTTATTCTTACGACGATAAAAAAGGACGATATAATTTTTTTTTTGTTTTTAATGCGCGATGTCTTATCTATCGCCTTAAAGACAGACCTTCTCGTTATAGATTTCCAGGAAGGAAGCCTTCAGCACAAAGTTGCACTTCTCGTGTTCTTGAAGGACTTTGAATAGGTAGACGAAGGAACGGAAGACCAGACCATGGTCCTCCGAGTATGGATTCGTTTTTTCGAACTGTTATGAACAAAATTATCGAATTAACTTTACAGGTACGGAAAGATGTAATGTAAAAATAAGTCAGTTTAATGTCAGCATTATTTAATGCAAAAGTTTGCCTCCTAATTAATTTCTCTTTATTTATTTAATTTTTCTTTATTTCATCGAACGTATTACGTCAAATTAATTAATTATAACAATTAAAATTTTTTATAGCATTTAAGTGAATATGAATAGAAAAAATTACGCTTTTTTTCTCCGGCAAAATATCTCCTCGCTTCTTTTTCTTTACTTGTTGCCGGCACTTGTTCCTAACACTTGTTTCTATACTTGTTAGTGATCAGTTCAAAAGTGTAACCTATTATTTATATTTGACCTATCGAAATTTCAATGTTGCATTTAGTTGCAAGAAACAACGTAACGTGTGACTTAGACACATTATCTTATCTACGAAAGACAATCAACTTTAACCTTCCGACTAGCGATGTAGCTATCGATCGCTAACGTCACCATACGTTTTACGTATCGCGTATTATTGTCTCTTGCATTATACGGACGGACGTGTACTGCGATATGTATGCGGCGTTAAAAAAACACTTTGCATAACTGTAACTTACGATTTCTTTCAAAATTTGCGTTATTGCTTCGAGGGGGACCCAAGAAATATTAAAATTAATCTTTAAAACAAGATCTACGTGATAAGAATTTACGTGCACTCTTGTGCTAACTTCGTTAAATAGAAAAAGAGAAACAAAAATTATTCGATTTGAAATTATTTCAAAAATCCAGAGCGAGATGATTCAAGCGGAGACTTTTTTTTTCGCTTACGAGTCTCGGAGGTCCAGTCAGGGTATGCGTTTTGCCACTTCCGGTCTGTCCGTAACAAAACGCGGTGCAGCTGAAGCCTTCCACCGCCATTTCGATGAGATTTTTCATACCGGAGTACTGGAGGATATCCTCCTGCGTGGCATTTGGCTCGAAAACAACATTGTACGAGAATACCTTCGGCTTTTTGTCGCCGCTGCTCGTAACCGCGTCGCACTGCAAGATAAAAGACATGAGGTGTCCCGCTTAACTCGATCGATAGAAATATTATTATCGATAGCAAATGGGGTAATAGGGAAGGAAATAGGGGATAGTGTCAACTTCAAAAAGATCGAAGGATTTAAGACCTTCGAGAGGACGGATCATTTTACGATTATAAATTTCGCACTTACATATATCTGTCCATCGCCGGGAAATTGCACGGCCATTTCATCACCGGATTTAATTTCCTTATTACTGAGCGGTCGAACTCTAAAGAGAAGGAGAATATACGGTTGTCATAAAAATTTCAACTTATTTTAAACTGACATAAAAAAAGAGAGAGAGAGAGAGAGAGAGCAAGTTGAGTTAAATACCTGACGACGACATTAATATTGTTTTCTGGAAGTAGATGCTTGGTCGCAATTATCCGCTTATCGCCGTCTATTAATCTCTCGATGCTACCGGCCCTGAAAGGCGTAACGTTAATCTCCGTGATCTCTATTATTAACATACATTAATGAAATAAATTCATTATGAATAATAACGATACCGAGACTTTAGATCACACAAGTATTGTATTTAAGCAGTGAAAAGTGAACTTAAAACCCTTGACTTTATCCGCATGATAAATAATCGTCCGCCACTTTTGAACAAAATGATGGATAAAATCAAATTTGAAAAGTGTTGTACGTTTTTCATCGTTTCTAAAGGCAATTATCTGTGAATACATCGCGCTGCCACTTAGGCTCGAGATAGTTAAAAATCTCTTGTCAAAGTCGCCGTAGTTAAAGATCTACGTGCGGACGTTCGCGGATGGCTTGTACTTCTATAGCTAAAAATTGTACATAGAACGTCAGCGGAGGGTAGCAGTCGTCATTACGTACGTAGCTTACGTATACATACGTCGACCGTTCTCTATTATTAAACGCGATCGCCGCATCTAATTCCGCAAATTAACGGCCGTCCCATGAATGCGCGATCGCAAATGTCCGATAAGGAAATCGTCCAGTCAATCGTCCGATTGACCTCTAATCGCGCTGGCAGGCCCTTATAATTCACGAGGCACCGATCGAAGCGATGCATCGAGATAGTCGCGAGTCGATAATCGCGTGATTGGTTTAGCCCTCGCGCGTTAACCGCCGCGCGCGATTTCTTTTTCATTCTGAAACGCCGCGGCATTCCGAGAGATCTTCCTCAATGATTTAGGGCAACGATGTTGGTAAATATCGGATCGATCGGCCGCCTCGCAGCGAACGGCTCGGGATTCACGAGAAGTTCCCGTTTTTGTGCGGAACGCGAAGTACCGAAGTACCCTGAACACGAATCGCGAAGTGTTTGCGGCACTCCGCGCTGGAACTGGCTTCCTCGAAACGAGCGAATATTAAATGGCACGTGGTAATGTCCACTTTGGGGATTACGATCTACGAAAGACAATGCTCTTTGCGCTCAGCGTGGTGAGACAATAAAGTACAACGACCCCGCGCGAAAAGCAAAGCTTGTATGTAGAGTTGTCGAGAAAACCATTCCCCCTCCCCCCCCCCCGCGTTTATAGCTACACAGGGTTGAATAAGATACATTTTTCCAAATTATATTAAGTTAAAGTAAATGGCTTATGAAATTTGATTACGTTAAATTATAAAAGTTACTTTTGTGAAAAGCATTAAAGTAGATTTTCGAAATTAAATTCCAATGACAAACTACTAATTACAATACAGATCATCAAATAAACTTAATGTTATATTCGTATATTAATGAGCATATAAAATAACAAAAAAATATTGTTTTCTGCGTGTATTTTTTTTTTTAACAATGTTCTTTGGCATAAGAAAAATTTCAACTTTGAAAAATTAATAAAGCTTATGTGTTTTGAAAATAATTAGTTAAAGTTAAAGTTAGTTTATTTAAAGCTAACCATTAACAGGTTAAAAAACTGTTGACTCTTTTAATTAAAAAAAAAACTCTGATGACATACAATAATTAATTGTCTATATGTTCCTTGTAATTAGCCTTGTAAAAACTGAAACTTTCGAGATTCAACATTGCGTGCACGGTGATGTATGTTCGATAATACCCTCTTAATTCGATTGATTTGCTTTAAGCGGTCTCTCGTGGTCGCCCAAGGGGCACGAATTCGTGGAGGGCGACGTTTCGCCCTGTGCATACATGCGCGCGAGTCACGTGCCAAGGGTTGACTTTCGTATTTACATCGTCTCGCAATAATTGTAATCACGCCGCACGTGAGCACGGCCGCGCAGCACTTTGAGATCAATTTTACGACACTCGACGAGTCTCGTAAAAGCCGGTTCGTCAGAAAGAAAGAAAGAGAAAGAGAGAGAGAGACACTCGTCGTCCTCGTCGGTGTCTTTCCTGGTAATAATAATCATACGCGTACGTGGACGATAGGATGGACATACGCACTTTTATGATATAGTTCGTCTATCGATTGCGGGACCTTGCCTTGCGACCTCCCGTAGTCAACGTCGCAGCGACTATCCCTATGTACGTATACGTAGACGTATACATGCGTAAATGTCTCAACGTTGTCGCCGGCTCTTTCTTCTTTTTTTTTTTCTTTCTCGTGCACACAATGCCAAATCGCCATAAAAATACGAACGTTTGTCTCAGATCTCGAGATTTGAAGCCAATTTTCAGCTGTTCATTCAAACGTTTCAATGTAAATTATTCCACCCTATGTATAAATTCGCGATTGCGTTTTTTCACGGAGGAGATGAGCTTTCACGGCCACGGCGAAAGCAGGTGTAAAATGAAATGCGCAATTGTTATTCAAATACAGTCGCGTGTGTGTGCCAGTTAGATTTAGAACTGTAAGGAAAACATTGCCGCGTGATAGGCCGTCATTCACTGCGTTGATATTTCATAAAATATTTAATTATTATTGTGCGATTTGCGTGTCTAATTTATAATTTATCGGAAAATCGGAAAATGTGAAGGCTCTCTTTTGATCTTCAGGCCGATTCAAATATATCTTCTCCATTAAAAAGAATTCAATTAAACTGCATTAAAATTCAATTAATCACATATATTTACTTAATACACCTTGGTATCGTTATTATTAAATTATAATAATTATAATATTTATAGTATATGTTAAATGTGTTTTATTATAAAAAAAGACTAAATTAAGTTATAAGATTGATTGAAATTGAAGTGCAAAAATATTACCACAAATTATATCACTTTTATTTTATTTTAAAATGTCATAAGTATTCATATAACATTTTAATTATTTTATAATTATGTGAAACTGTATCGATCGTACGCGAGACTAATTATGAGCGAGATAGCCGCAAAGCTTCCATAATCGATAACCCACTGTCGAACCGTATAATACCGGAAACGTGGAAATGCCCGTGCGTGTGAAATGTTTTTCGTATCGATGTGTGGCGGAGTTTACACAAGCCTATATATTATAAAATCATGAATATAAGCCACAAGCACGCGCGCGCGAGTTCCTGTCCCTCTTGATGGCCGCATCGTGTGTCATCTTTGTCCCAGATCTTCGAACGATTTCCAGCTAGGACAATCTATCCCGTCCGGCCAATTTTCTTTTGCTCGCGAAACCGCGAATCGATACAGCTATTTTGTGAGCAATCTCGAAATCAACCGCAAGTAAGCGTGAAAAATAATACGCAAAGTTTATATTACATTAATTATAAATAATGTTGTAAAGTGCAGGCGTAATTTAATTATATTAACATGCATAAAGAATGATGACAGTTTGATTCATTATCAAGCAAACTTTTTAGTTATATCTTTAATTGCAGCTTTATGCAATGGTGCAACTAATAAAATTACGTGATTATTAATTAAAATTGTATAATGTTACAATTCTATACATTTTAACTTTTGCTTTTATAATTCCATAATAATTTTATATATGTAAATAAACATTTACAAGTAATGTTGCATGCTATGAAAATGCAGTTCTTAAACTCTCTTGGAATTCAAATGAAACATACATCAACGTGACGCATTTCGTTATCTTCACCGATCAGTTTCTCTTGCATAAGCAAAGTCCCGATAATTTGATGCGAGTGACCACTCAATCATGAAATATTAAGCACCGATTAGACTGTCAATTTCACTTGAATTTCACTGCTATTTCTGCATAAAAAAAAACTTACATCGATTTTCGCGCTTATCTATCAATTTCACATGTACCGTAATCATCATTTCGATATTATCGCGGCAAATCAAGACGATAAAGCACAGCGTGTCGATAATCGAGTTTTTCCACCGCGTATTTGCGCAAATGTAATATACGTGTGTCACTTCAACTTGTCACGTACCGATCGATTGTCGAAACGTTTTTTCGTCGAGGTCTGTCGTCTTTGCAGCTACATGAATCATTGGCTATTTCGCGCTATTATCGAGAAATTTTCCGAGAACTTTACGCGAAAACTTGCAATACAAATCTATCAATTTGCACGACAGTATTTTACACGTAAAATAAAACACACACGACTTTTCTAAAATAATTTGCAAAAATATTTTGAGGTAGGCTTACCAAAATTCTTATGTGCATTATTTAAATTTCTTGAAATAAAATTGACATACTAATATAATTTTCTGATTAGAATTAAAAAACGGCAAAGAAGATACGGTTTCCTTTATTTACACAATAATTTATTTACAAAGAAGAGAAGTACGTAACCTACTTCAATTTCTAATTCATTTCCCTATTATCGTTAGTTTTCTTTTTCGACAGCGCGTCGATAGACATTACCGTCAATGCCACTCGTTGTTTCAGTCACCCGTTTTTCGATTAGGTAAATTTATTTCGCGGTAATTTTGTCACTGGAGCACAATGATATGACGTCCTTCGCGCGTCTATTGTCACGCGGAAAGACGTCGATATATTTTATTACTGTCCACGGGCACAATCATTATTACACTTTTTACAAAGCGTACCGACTTTGGCGATACTATCGCTCGTAACTTTATTTGCTTATTGCTCAGATAAATCCTTAGATAACAAATTTCTGATATGAAGAAACTGTCTGTTGCAACGCTAGTTTGTTTGCGGACTAAATTGCCGGATTAACCTTGGAAAGAAATGTAATGTCACAGAAAGGATGATTTGTTAGAACGTCAAAATATAAATTATAAAAGATGTCCAAGTGCGATTAGCAAGGCTGCAAAAAATTTTGACATATTTCTTACAGCCGGCTTGAACGTCCTACGTAATTATTTTAACGATAAATTATTTTCAAGTCTATTAGAATTTAACAAAATTATTCTTTCTGTTTATAAATAATTATTTATAAACATCTTTTACCGTTCGCGCTCGGTCGCGATGATAATTTTGGCAATTTTTTTCTCGTTACTCATACGTTGGTTATTGTCACAAATGTAAATGTAGATAAAGTGAAATGAACAGTAATTTATTAACGCGCAATCACAGTCGAGACCTCGGACCTAGACGATGGGAATTTCAATGAGCAGTAATCTTCACGAAAGGAAGTACGCGCATACAGGCATCGTGGAAATCTCACACACACACATAACTCGAAGCCCAAAGCAAAGTCTAGATCGATTATCTTCGCGACTCATTCGTTCCTCTCGATTGGCAGCTAGGATACTTACTCGTTACCCTGCGAGCGTAACAGCGTACTCTTCTCCTTTCCCTTGGTGGAGCCGCCGCTCTTTCCTGGACTATTTCCTCGAGAACCAGTTCGGTCGCCAGGGCTGTTTCCTCGCGAGCCCCGTCCTCCACTCCGTCCTCCTCGTCCCTTCGACCTCTTCCCATTTTCTCGTTGGGGGCTCGGGCCGCGCGTCGGGGACGGATTTTTCACCAGCACCATTCGTCAACCTGCCGGATCTGCGCAGTTATATTAATTTTTATAATACGCGAATACTTGCTGCCAGTCCGTGGCCCGTGCGCGTAATGTCGCGGTTCCTGAAAGTTTCAATTTTACGAGCGCGTATGTAAATCATATGCAAATAAACGTAAACGTTTTAAATTTCCTCTTTTTAATACAGGGAGAGAGAGAGAGAGAGAGAGGAAAAAAAGTGAGAACGCGTTCGTATATACTTTTCAAACGAGATGTTATGGTAAACTGCTGTTTACCGTGAGATTTAAGCTCACGCCTATCTTGTCTCGAGATCGTTCCGGTAAACGCGCAAATTCGAAATGCGAAAATTTTATGCAATCACTTGCGCATTCAATAATCAACTAATTACGAGCGCTTCGCGCATTGTGCTCGATTCGATTGCGAATCCTCGCCAGGCCTCGTTTCGCCGGCGATGATAATTAGCGGTTATCGCAATTAAAGGGAAAGCTATCTCGCCGCGCTCTTAGAATTAATTTTCCTGAAAATTGTAACGTAAATAAATAACGTAAATGGAATAATAATAAATATGCGCGCGCGAAACAAAATAATAAATTATAATAAATAACGAACGATAAGTATAAGATAAAAAATTTGGCAAATGTAATAAATATAATGAATGCAGTAAAGAGATTATAACAATGCAACTGTAACTATGATTTTTAAAAAATTAATTAATCCAAGTTCTTTTCTAGATAAAAAATGATTCTCACTCTCTCAATTTGATTCTAGAGCAATAAATTCTCTTTTGCACAGTTGAAGACTTAATTAAGATCGTTCTGTAGAGGCATTGAAATCACCGGCGTGCACCGAGGCTCGCTCGAGGGATGGAATCACTTTTCCTCCGAACACGAATGACATCACGCGTCCCGGAAGATCGCGTTTTACTGCCTCGTTGAAAGTAAAAGCAAACAAGTGGCTTGACTATTAATGAAAACATTTTACGCGAGTCATTAAGAGGCAAACCGCGCGCCAAGAGAAACCGCTCAAAAAATTAACGATCGATTAAAATGACAGTCTAATCTCCTAATTGATTTACAATGTCGTCGACCGTCGCCGTCGTCCGCTCTTTAATGTTATTTCCTGCGCGATAAAATTTAATATCCCGCGAACGTCACTGACCGCCAATAAATAATAAATTATCGATTATTAATTGTTAATAAAATTAATTATGAAATATCGAGTTTTTCTCGTTTCAAATATAATATACGAAGGAAATGGGATTTTAAAATAAATTTATAACAAATCCATTAAAAAGGATACATTTTTTTATAATTAATAATTTTCAGTTGACAATTTGCAGTTAACAAATTCTAATAATCGATGCCTTAACGAACCTTAGTAAAAACAGACGTAAAACAAACGATCCCAAGATAATATCGATCCATTGTTTGCTCATCGTTAAAATCGTTAAAGCAACAGAGTCTCATTTGCTGTTATTATTAACCGCCGGAAAAAGAAGCTAAGCCCCCGAGAGCGCCGCAAAACGCAACGCTCATCTCACCCTAATAGAGCACGTAAGACTTTCATAATTGAAGAGAGCCACTTATCGAACTTAAGACCAACGTGACGTCCTCGAGTGTATAGTCGGCTCTCTGCCGACGGAAGTGCACTTACATTCGCAATTTCATGTATCGTCCGGAAAATTCCTGACACCTTTTCGAAAGAGCACCCGCAGCCCACGCGCAGCGCAAAACTCCAAGCAAAAGTCCACCCCCTTCCCACTGCCGAGCAGGCCGCGTGATTTCTTTCTCGGTCGGGGAGGCGCGATTTTACTACCCCGCGAGCGCACACGTTTCCGCTGTTGCGTGCAGTAGCAACAACCACCGGCGCCGTACTGACAGACGGGGGTGAGTCTTGACTCGCGGGTGGCCGTCGAAGGAGGGCAGGGAGGGGGATGAGGGGAGGTTTGGTTCTCTCCTATAGTCGGTGTCGCGCGCCGATCGAAAGCGACGGCCGCTCGTCACAACAACCACACACAGTTATTGCCGTCACTACCACAATGCCTCAATTTTCCACCGCCACCCTCGCGCGGCACGGTCATCGTCCACGTGGACTTGGAATTACATCATCGCGAACTTGACATCGGCGACAACAACGAGGACGGCGGCTACGACAATGATGTCGATCGACGGCAAGCGTGGGTGGCCGAAGACAGGGAGGATGTGTGTGACGAGCATTATTCGAAAAAATATTTTTATTAATTAATACTCGTAACCTCGTATGACGAAATTTTTATTCATGCTTCAGTATTCGAGTGAAAACTTTATTATTCTCCGCGGTGAAAGACATTCTCGAGAATTTTTATATAAATTGAAAATACTTTTCAAAAATTGACTGAGAAAATCTACATCTTTCCTTAAAATTTTTTTATATATGTGAATTTTAATATATTCTAAGATTCGTATAAAAAAGCTGAGAAATTTTCTAAAAGGTTATAAAATTATGCAGACATTTTGAAAAATTCTGAGAAGAATTATCACCAGAGGGTTTCTTCTCAGGAGGGAACTAGATCGCGCGTCTTTCCGGACATTAATGCGCATGGACGTGGCTACGGAAATTTGTCATCCGAACGGAAATTTGACGTTACGAGGAGCGCGATGAGCGATGGTTGCGAGTCTTTGGGATTCCCGACGTCGAATTTCCGGAGTACACGCGCAGTGCATCGCGGAGTTGAATGCACTCGATTATGCATGGAGGGTCGCCGATGTTACATCTGCAGACAAGGGGAAATGTGCCCGCGTTTCTGTCCAACTTAGACATTGTGCTTCGAGAAATAGCTTCTTTCCTTGTGGACTTTGCGCAACGCCAGACGACGTTTCTGCAATAATTTGTAACGGCACGCGGGCGTGCCGTTGTGGTAGGGCAATGGACGTTTAACTCGCAATCGATAGCCTCGAGCCAATTAAACATATGCAGAAAAAAATTAGGGAAATATTAGAATGCATATTATACTCAGAAAAGGAATTTAATTTAAGATATTTTTGACTTTAATTGTTTTGCACGAAAAGAACAATTTTGCTAAAAATTTGTCTAAAAATTTAGTAAACATGAAAGGCTGCAAAACGTTTATGCATTGTAGCAATGCAGTTTGAGTTCTACAATTATTTTGATGTAACAAAATTAGTTCAGATATGTATCCGAGTTAAGTTTTTTAGATACTTCAATAAAATTGTCCTTTCTGTATAGAAAAAAAAATCGATACATATGACAAATATACAAGAAAAATTGATTAAATTCGAATCAAAAGAATTTAAACAAAATAAGAGATACTATATATTAGAATTTTTATTGCAGCATATGAAAATTATCTATTCCGCGAATTTAATTCTATACAATCTTGCATTTCTACTTTTGACATAAAAAATATATCTGACATATTGACAGGTGTACCTCACTCATGCATATACATATTTCCATTTTTCGAAAAGTACCGAGGGTATCAAGGGTACTGTTTACGAATTTATTGTACGTGTCATTTATCTCTTCTACTTGCTTAATGACGCAAGAAAATCTCAGGCCTCCCAAGAACTTAAAGAAGTTCAATTGAAAAATTAAAACAAAAAGAAGCTGCCTTACGTCACAGATCTGGTTGCAACCGTCACGCTGCGAGAACCCGCTCCAAGAATCCACGAAACCCCATGGCCTCGCAGGACCCCGCGGGGTTCACACAGGGCACCTCGCTGGCAGACACACGCACACAAGAAAAGACGCACCTCTACAGGGGTAGAGAGGGAGAGAGGGCGAGAGGAGAGAGGAGAGAGATAGAGATGAGACGAGAGAGAGGAGAAGAGGAGCGAGAGAGAGGAGATGCTGCGAAGCATCGAGTCGAGACGAGACAGAAAGAAGAAGAAGAGAGAGAGAGAGAGAGAGAGGGAGAAAGGAGAGCGAGATGCCTGGAGCGTACGCAGGGAAATAGCTCTCGAGAGCTGGCTCTACTCTACGATCTCTATATAGAGCTCTAGCTCTCGCTCTCTCTCTTTCTCTCTATCTCTCTCTCTTTTTTTTTCTCTTCTTCCTCTCTCTCTCTCTCTCTCTCTCTCTCTCTCTCTCTCTCTCTCTCTCTCTCTCTCTCTCTCTCTCTCTCTCTCTCTCTCTCTCTCTCTCTCTCTCTCTCTCTCTCTCTCTATCTATCTTTCTCGCCGTTAAGTCGCTCGGCCGGCTGGCAGCCTGGCCTTCCTTCCTCTCTACCGCCGCCACCTTATGCCACCGGGGCACCGAAGAGGAGAGCTCTCCTTCAGTCAGACCGGCAGTTTCGTGTGTTACACCGTAGCGTGTGCACGGGGAACATCACGCGTATCGCGGTCGCGGTGAGACCGTTATCCAACGACGACGACGACGGCGACAGTGGCGGTGGTTTTCCCGCGGGTACGTCGAACCCGCGTTGCACGTTAGGGTGACGCGACTTCGGGTGAAGGGCTCGCGAATCGTCGAACCTGCGTCTACGTGCGCACCGGCGTGCGTTCTGATGGTGACCTGACGACGATGGCTACACACGCCGCCGCACGTCTGGACTCCGTGAGCCGCCAATAAAAACCCGAGAGAACGAGAGTACTCCAAGCGCGGAAACGAAAGTGAGTACGATCAGTTATTACGCTCCTTTTCTTCTTCCGGGCACGTTCTTCATCGCACGTTGTTCGCACAGCCGGACGGGAGAAAGACGAAGGATGTCACACGGAGTCCTTCTGTTTTCTCTCTCTTCTTATTTTTATTTATTTATTTTTTTATTTGCAACTCACTTGCGTATGTAACCGATAATTCGTAATGCATTAATTAAATTTTATTTTAAATGTACGTCGATGAGAGTTCATCTGTATCTTACGTTAATTTTCGTTTCGTTAGCTCATTTTTGTGAGAGATGAAAAAGACAAGATGAGAAGACGTTTTCTTAATTTCTTCACAACAATTAGTTTCTTGAAATTAAAGAACTGCACGGAAAAAAAGGCAAATGTCAAATTAACTCTTACATATTCATATAAACGTGTTTATTTCTTCACATATACGCAACAATATATAATCTTCTTAGAAGAATTTGAAAATCTTGAATTTCAACATTATAGTCTTCAATACTATAATTGTTATTTCAAGAATATAATATAATTATTTTGATAATTTTATTCTAAGAAAATTATAATCCTCGATTTAAACATACAGTATTTTCTGTCCAACATTTTTTCCTTTCCATTCAAGAAAATTATTCTTAAACAAGAATATTATTTTCTTGATTAAACTATATAAAATCTTAAAATAAATCTTCATTCAAGTAAAATTTTTTTATTTAACGCAATATAATCTTATTTCAAGATTTTCATTTTGAAATTACAAATATTGTCAAAATAAAAATATTCTCTTTTTTCCGTGTATCCAGAAAAATTTAGCAAAAATAATTCTTCATTACTTTATCGTTTGGTGACAAGCGAATATTAATAAAACTACTCGAAAATTCTGAAAACGCTTCGTACGAATTTCTTCTTCCGAAGATTTTTGCGTGACACGCGAATGAATGTATATTAATTGCAATTTATACCATTGACGTCTGGTGTGTGTCACGAGGAGCAAATCACGACTGCGTCTCTCTCGCTCTTATTAAAAGAATACACAGATGTTACGATTCTGCATCCTGCACGTACCGCGACACGATACGCGTGGATTCCATATAAAGTCATTTTCAGCTAATTGATCGAGTTGTTTACACTTTATCAACCGCGATTGCTTACGAAGTACACATTGTCACAGATCCCGAGGAGAGAAAAGCATGTTATTGTATACACTTAAAAGATTTGTTCAAATCTTTTTTCATAATTGCAATTAATGAATGCAATAATTCTTATAATTATGATTATGATTATAATTATATTATGATTAATTACTGCACTGTCCAATTGTGATTATTATTAATTTAATGTCAAAATGTATGGAAAAGGAGCAAAGATTTCCAAGATACTCCTTGTAAAGGAGTGTTCTTCTAAAATGTATGTTTTGAAAAACGCAATACTGTATCGTGAAACGATTAAGAGAGAAGCCAGAAGATCTGGAGAATCTCATCGTTCGCTTCAGGCGAAGGTTAACGGTTTTTAAACACTTTGATGAAGATGTCATTGGTCCGCCAAGGTCGGTTTTACGTCGCCGCACGTTATTGCATTTTAAGTGCGACTCGATGCTCAGTCGAATTTATTCGAAGAGGGACATTGCCGATCACGATGCCGTTCTCAATGTCGCACTTCACGTCATCATCTCTCACAGTTAGCATTATTCTTAGGAAGTAGGGACCATCTCGTTTACTTCGGAGAACCCGGTTCTCCTATCAATCGCAATTTTACGACAAAACGACCTTAAATTCTACGCACTTTTAGACTTATTGAAAAATAACATTTCTCATACATATAGGCGTAGTCTACAAAGAAGACTTAAGCTTTAAGCCGTAAGAAATTGGCTAATCACAATTGAGTATTTTTATAAAAATCGACTGTGATTGGTCAATTTCTTATGGCTTAGATCTCTAAACTTATAAGTCGCTACAAACTAACTGTAATTGTTACGCAATGCGCGTAACTCGGCGATCTTGCGGATTTTACGCAAGTCGATACGGCCGCCCGCCGTAAGTGGATCGTAAAACTCTCTGCAATTGACGCGGGGATTCCGCGTAAATGATAGCCCAGAGCCGTTGGACTATCTTCCTGGGAAAATCTTCTCGTCGGAGGCAGAAACAAAAGCGCGAATTCGGCCGACTCACTGTTGTCTTGTCCGGATGGTGATACTCGTGCCGCGTGCCCCCCCCACCGTGGGACCATTCGCGGATTTCTTTTAACGACGTTGCACTCGCAACCCGCGAGTAAAGTACTCGAAAAGGAAGCGGGAGAAAGCGGGACCTTCCTCCTTTTTAAAGACAAAGGCAGCAGAAATCCGATCCCCGGCCGTCCGCGTCGTGAAAGTGACGATTAAAACCATTTCAGATTAGACGACGCCGTGCTTCTATGAATAACAATGAAACGGGAGAATGAATTATGGTCCGCGTAGAGTTATGGTCTCCGCAGAAATGGAGCCGAGTGTGCCGGGTATGACGAGAACTCTGCTGTTTTACACATTTGCGATTGTATAATGAAAAGAGAGTTCGATAATAGCCACCAAGTGTCGAGTGAAATTATGTTAATCAAATATATTTGCTTAAGGGTAGGTTGTTCCGACTTCTCGGTAAACCTATCGGATAAATACGTATCTCTTTATTTATTTAAGATATTTTTTTTTTAGAAAAAAAAATGAAGATAAACACATGCTTCATGAACAATCTAATATAACTAAAAATAATTTTACTTTGCTAAATATTTGTTAAGTATAATCTTTACGGTGGTTACTAAATATTTAGAAAAGTAATATTTAATTGGCATTCATCCAACATTTAATATTATATAATAATCAAGCCTTAAAATAATAGTTACAAAGTTTCGGTGAAACAATTTCTATTAAATGCTTAGTTTTTGTAACTAATTATTTAGTAATATTTAGTAATTGTTTCTTTATTATAGATAAATTATTAAGTATTACTAAATTATATTAATCAAACATTTAATTGAAATTCACAAAAGCTTGATTATTATTATCAAATTCTTTTTTCTATATTCGTTTGATGGGACTGTCTCAGGATACTAATTACTTTTGCCTAATCTCATATCTTACTCGAAAGGGAGGCGGGAGTACCGGTAGCTGCAGAATATGTAGATTATAAATTATAGGTGAGTAGAGACAATTGTAAAGGTAATTACGGATAATTATGGACAGTGTCGAATTAAATATAGCTAATGCTTTCACTCGCATTTGTCGAAACAGAAACTCGAGCAGAAAACACGTGAGTATTCTAAAGGTATTACGAATGTTTGAGCTTTCGCTTCTATAAATAAGAGGTCACGCATAGAAAGCGCCGCGATAGGGGTAACATCTGGGATATTATGCCTCGTTAAAATTGCGGCGTTAAGAGTTAAAATGAAAACGAAAAACCGAAAAGCAGAAAGAGAGGGACGAACAATTTCGCTTTCCACTGCACTAACGCGAGACTAATGGACAAGAATGTCTTATCGCTGATGCCACTAATGAAGATCGTGCATCGTGTATCATCGCGAAAACTGGCACGCAAGTAATTGTACCGAGACCGAAGAAACGTGGGCAGGACCGAGCGTGTCTGTTTCCCAGAAAGTGCGTATAACTTAGCGGCATGAGAGATCGCTCATTGACGGAAAGAGAGACCGGGACGGTCGCGATCGCGAAGAGCAGAAGAAGGAGCGACATTTGTATGCATCTTCTTCTTGCGATCGGGCTGATTAATTGCGATAAAACTGATATCCTTAATTCAGCAGCTCTGCTCTCTTCTGCCTCTCCGTTTCGGCGAATTATTTACGATGTCAGTAATTAAGCGGTGGCAGGCTCGATTCAACATTAGACCGGCTGTCACTACAATGGGAAAAGTTGTAAAAATTAGGTATGTGTGAATCTATTAACTTTCTTTTTCTTCGAAAAAGGATACATTGAATTAATTATTACATATGCAAATTGATACATGCGAAAGTTGTAATAATCACAGGGTCACTGTACCTACTGCAAATCAATAAATAAATGAAAATTGCTAGTATAATCATATTTTTAAATAAAATATTTTTTATCAAATCTATATTGGATTTAAAAAGTATAAGATTAATTTGTTACTTATTATTTTAAAGTTCTATTATTTCAATATGTTTGAAACATGCTGTCGTTTATTGGTGATTATTCAGCGGCTGGTGCAACGACCCCATGATTATTTATCACTATAATGCAAGTTATATTAACTATAATAATTTATACATCCATTATATGTATGCACATAAGAGACATTGGAAAGGTAAAATTCGGAAAGTAGAACACATGAAGATTAAAATATTTCTATTTTTTAATATTTTATACAGACAAATACAAACAATATATATACAGACTGTTAATAATCGTGCACTTTCTGAAAACAATTTTTCTCAAATGTCTTTCGCTACCCTCATTCACCGGATATTTTTATATTTGCACATATATTAATCACTTATACGCCTCGACATTTCACGGTTGGCGAATCTACGGTCGCACGAGCGAGTAGTTTGTCAATTAGTGGATTGCGCGCGAGTTACATAATCGCGGAAATCGCACGAAAAATTCGTTATCCGGTCGTGTTGCGTGATTTCCTAAATCAGAACGAGTTTCTAGACGCTCGCCCGAGGACCGGGCACTTTTTCCGCCTCCCGGACTATTAAGGGAACGTTGCCTGTCGTAAGCGTTGCGGATTAGATTTCCGTCCCCGATATCGGGTCGCATTACAACGACGACGGCCGCGAGTCGATACCGAGATCGGTGACTTTTCGAAAAGTTATTTACGCGTCAGCGGTTTCGATCGGCAATTCCTCGGTATTCGGCATGCAGAACGATTTGGTGGATTCGTATAACGCGGCTGTCTCATTTTCGACATGGTGCGATTGGATGTCAGTACACGTGCCGAGCAAATTGCAAAAAAAAAAAAAAACGTGGACATGAGGGCATTGTGATTCGAAGAGTAAGGTATAATGATGATCCTAGCTTAAAATTACCTACATAAAGACAAGATTTAAGTAAAATTATCGTTTTAATATTTAGATAAATTTAAATATCGCGGTTAGTGAAAACAATTTAGGATGTGAAAAAATAGATTTGTATTTTTATTTAAAAAAAGAAGGTTCTTCAAATAATTCAATCTTGAAAGAAATTTAAAATTTACATCGTAACGACTGACAACGCTCTTGGTAAAAGCTTTCAAATCACTTGTAGTTTTACATTGTTGAAAAATTTTTACTCTAAATTTTCACTTGAAAAAACTCTTCTGTTAGAATAAATACTAACTTGAAGATTACAGCTGAGGTACTTCATTCAACAGTACTTCATTCACTCGTTGTTGTACATTTGAAAGATAACACTTTGATCTAACAAGGGAACCTCGCGAACTCGAAAATTCAGATTTTAATGAAACTTGGCATAAATGTAAAGGGAGTGAATACATGAATTTCGAAATTTTTAGTTGGTGCCCAAAAACGATTTAAAGGGTAAAACCACCCTTCAAAGTTGAGACGATTTTTGCGGTTTTTCGATATATCTCGTAAATTAAACAAAATATAAAAAAATGTTTCATCCAAAAGTTTTACAGTATAAATACCTTTATTTAACTATGACATTTATTAAAAAAAAATTTTTTTATCATTTTCTTTTTTTTCCGAAAAATGAATAGCGTAGTTAAATGGAGGTATTTATGCTGTAAAACTTTTGTATCAAACATTTTTTAATATTTTGTTTAGTTTACGAGATATATCGAAAAACCGCAACAATGTCTCAACTTTGAAGGGTGGTTTTAACCCTTCAAACCGTTTTTGGGCACCAACTAAAAACTTCTAAATTCATGTATTCACCCCCTCTACATTTATGCCAAGTTTCATTATAATCCGAATTTATGGGTTCTCGCGAAGTTCCCTTGTCAGAGTATTGTAAAAATTCATTATTCTCCGCAATCGTGATGAATTTTTACAATACACAGTGTTGTAAAAAATAATTTTTGCAATAGGCTGACAATTGCAGAAAATATCGAATTTTTACAATACACAGAGTGTTGTAAAAAATAATTTCTGCATTAAGCCGACAATTGTAAAAAATATCGAATTTTTACAATACACAGAGTGTTGTAAAAAATAATTTCTGCAATAGGCTGACAATTGCAGAAAATATCGAATTTTTACAATACACAGAGTGTTGTAAAAAATAATTTCTGCAATAGGAAATTTCCTTTTTTTTCCTTCAGAAAAAAAAATTATTGGATGATTCAATCTAAGTAATATATAACAAAATCCTAAAGATAAGATAAAGCCATTTTTTTGTGTAGACCTTATATAGATAGTGGCAAACACTGTACACACACTGAGAAAAAAATGTTGTTAATTTGACGCAATTTCCCAACTGAATTAAATCTTGTTTATTCGAGTATTTATATATTTCAATTAACTATATAAATACTTGAATTGAAATTTGTGCATTTAAGTTAAATTCTTGAACTGACAAAATTTTAATTGAATTGACAAATCAACAATATCCTTTTCTCAGTGTGGATACTCAAAATAATTTTTCACAAACAAGCCAAGAAGAGCCAAGAATACCCTACGCTTATCCAGCGAAACGACAACGGTCATTATGAATACAACAAGAGAAGCAACGCGAAATAACAAACGCTCACGCGTACTTACGCGTATGCATAATTTTGTTCGAACGTTTTGACGAACCGTAAATAAAAGTCGTCTATTCGCTCAAGTCCGGATGACTTTTAACGCGCGCCGGACTCAAAGGAGGACGTGGACCGAAAATAGATCGGCGCTTACTTAAAGGTTCGCCGTTAAATCGACTCGCGCGAGGTCTTTCCACCCGTGCGTGTGCTTGCGTGTTCCACGTCTTCCTTTTGTTGTCCTCCCGCGCTCCGCCACGCCGCGCGATTCGCCTCCCAGTTCGGTTTATTATTATACACGCCGCGCACATTTCGTCTCCTTCTCTCTCGTCGCGTCTGGACCGCAAGCGGAGCTTATTAAGGCTCACTACTACCGCGGACAAACACCTTGAAAGCCCTGAACTTCAGGCCCGAGAGGATGACCGAGACTCAAGGTCGATCCGAATCCGAACCGGTTTCTCGGGAAAGATTCGGTGAGGAATACGTAAGAGATCTCCACGCCTCCGCAATTTAATCCATTAGCCGTCAACAAGAGTAATACCTGGGGTTCGATAAGGCGCGAGTAATAATAACGATATATTTGTATTATTCTACTGCACTTTGTAACTTATTCGTATCACAACGATCAATCAATATCACCATTAGGTAAATTTTCTGATTAGTCAAGGCTCAATTAATATGTCGAATCTACATATTACGGACAGTACGATACGAAAATGAATTTAAACTTTATGATTAACTACATCGAAAGTAAGAACTGCGACTTAGAGTGCCCAAAAGTTAAAAGGTGGACTTTCTAGAGACAAGAATATTAATAAGATGTGTTTTCTACGCGTTTCTCTTAATTTATCTTAAATTATTTTTTCTCTTATTCGCCGTTACTCTATAACATTAGTATCATAAAATAGTACAAAACTACTACTTCGCATAACGTGAAAATAACGTTATTTTTAAATATGATTTTTATTGCGCTACTTTAATAATAACCGGGACAGTTTAAAGAGACGTTGTTCTTGCATCTCTGCCTAAGAAAATTGTATGTAATAACGTCAGAGAATAATAGAGCGATTCGTGGCGCAGCCAGAAGAAGGCGACTTCCTGCGGAAGAAGCGAGTCTTCGTCGCGGAGAGCCGGCACACGCGCTGAAAATAGTTTCTCGCTGTCTCGGGTAATCCCCGTAAATTTCAGCCGCAACTGAGTGCAACCTGCGCGAAGCGCAACCGCCTCGGCGTGAAACCTCTGACAGCGGTACCCTCCTCGGCGAAAAGGGACGGGGCAGGAAGTGTCGCGCAGCGGAGCGCGTTTCTCTCTCCATTTTTGTTATCGTGAGATAAGAGCGCTTTTACTATGCGGGTTTCGTGCGATAGCGAAACGTGCCCCGGAAATCCCGTCGTTGTCCCCGTCGACGACAATGGCGATCGAGAGCCGTGCGCAGGCAACGTTCGTAGCGCGTGCGAGAGTGGAAATCAGTAATGGAAATTTATTGTTAAACTCATTATCGAATCTAACTCAACGGAAGTGAGAACGCTTGATCAGCAGGCCAAGGAACGGCTGTTTTTAGAAAGCTCTCTCGTGATCTGGAAAAATTATGCAAAAATCTCTCGCGAATTCTACGCTGGAGAGAGCAACGTACACCCTCTTTCGTCATAATTTTACGGACTCGCGCTCATTTACCATTCAGCTCGCGAATGTAAAATTTGCAAGAAAACGATGTTCCCGCGTGGTGAAAACCCGTCACTCTCTCTCTCTCTCTCTCTCTCTCTCTCTTTCTCCCCTGTGCCCCCGTCGAACGAGAGAGCCGACAAAAGGCTAACCGGTTTCCGGAAATGGGTTGCGTCGTCCTCGACAAGTTAAACGAACGTGCACGTGCACCAGACGCAGGCGAATAAGAGGGTTACCCAATCACCCAGATAAATGCAACGATAATTGCAACGTGGTCTCCTAAAAATAAAAACGGCGCTCGGAGTTATGAAAAAAAAAAAATAATAATAATAAGACCGGGAAAAATTTCGTAATTGTTAGATTTTAAATGCTTCCAAAAATACTAATAATTAATTTACGTTATTCCAAAATGCTACTGCAGATAAATTTTCAAGTGTTTGTACGGTTTTTGTGTTAAATTTGGACAACTTGAGGTAACAGTTTTAATAAGATTTTTACATTAAAATGGAGTTAGAATTTAATCATCTTGATACTTTGCAAAGAAATGTAGGACAGATTTTTAATCAAGCTAGACGCAGGCTGGCTTATAAATAAGAGAGTATTACCCAATCGCCCAGATAAATGCAATCATAATTGCAGCGTGGTCTCCTAAAATAAAAACGGTGTTCGGAGTTATGGAAAAAAAAAAAAGAAAAATAAGATCGGGAAAATTTTACAATTGTCAAATTTCAAAAATACCGATAATTAATTTACGTTAATTATTCCAGAATGTTATTGCGGATGAATTTTCAAGTAATTTGTACGGTTTTTGTGTTAAGTTTGAACAACTTGAAATAACAGTCAGTTTCAATTTTTTACATTAAAATAGTGTGGAAATTTAATCATCCTGTCACTTTGCAAAACAACGGTAGGAAAGATTTTTAATCAAGCCGATGTTATAATGTGGGAAAAATGTGAGTTGCAATCGGAAATTCTTCACAATTCTCGACGTTTCTCACGACGTCGTCGTTATCGATGGAATTTTCGACGCGACACGGAGATTAATTAAATATTCTCGCCGCGTGTGCAGCAGCACCGCGCGTATTTTCGCGCGGGATCGACCTCTTCGTCAAGACGTCTCGACGATTTTTTTTTTATTCACCGAGCGTCCCCCGCGACTGGGTCCCAAGGACCCGCTTTTTTCCTCTTGACTCATCGCGCGTTACGTCATTCCCGCGTCGTCGGCGGCCCCGATTCGGCCCCGTGCAGCAGCGGAGAGAGGAAAAAAAAATGCAGCGGGACGACTATCTCGTGGCCCTCGTTTCGTGCGATCGCGCGTGTTAACGCGACGATGGAAGCGCGCGCGATCGATTCCGCACCCGCTGGTTAATCAAACAAGGGATGTGTCACGCTAATCACGGAACCTCCCGGCGAACGACCTTATCGCGCCGAGGAGGAAACGGGAAAGCCGGCAGTCGATCTGTCGCCGAAAAAACTCGTTCCGTTTTCCTTTACGAACGAATGCTATATTTGTGCAGAAGATTTTTATATGCAAAAAACAAATGGTTTGTCGCACGCAAATAACATTCTCCTGTCTGGTTCGAACCTGTCTCGTCCGTCTCTCCCGCGCGTGACTCATTACGAAGGGAAAAAGAGAATTTTAAAAAAATCGAAACGCGGGGTAGAGAGAAAGAGAGAGAGAGAGAGAGAGAGAGAGAAAGAGAGAGAGAGAGAGAGAGAGAAAGAGCGAACGCTTGCAGAACGTACGTGACTGGCTTCTTATGTCTGTACATACATACTCGTTGCTTATGAATTTCGATAGCGGCAACGCTTTCGATAGCGACGAGCCGCTACAATGGTCCTCTTTGTGCGAGCCGCGACTGATAAATTCCCTCCTCCGTGTCGGTGCACCATGTGTACAACCATGTCGATCGTCGCGATACGTCGTCGCGACCCGCATTCGCGATACTCCGGTATATTCGTCAAGGCAAAGGAAAATTGCTCGCCGAACGGAGGTTCACGACCGGGGTATCAATGAGTTACATCGAAATTCCACGAAAGGCAGACTGGCCCGCGCTGGAGGAGATAAACGTCTCGTTTAATTGTTGATCTCGAAGGTCAATAATATAACACTGCGCTTTCTCTCTTTCTTCAACTTGGCGTTCTCTTTGTTCGCGAGTGTTGTATGTACATTCCTTACCTGGCATTTGCTGCACTGAGAGAATTTTCTCTTTGAATTTACCTTCAAAGTCATGGACCATGACTCATGGTAGTCACGGGGCAACACATGGACTTTAAAGAATTTTACAGTACTTTTAATGTGTTTAGTAAAATGTAAATTAATTAAAGATTGATAAATTCTTCGTTTAAATTTGATCACATTTTAGCAAAAAATTTAATCAAACTATTCTACAATAAAAAAATCATTTAATTAAATTTTACTGAAGTTTACTAAAAAGAGAGAGAGAGAGAGAGAAACATTTTCGTATTTTGTATCATACTTAGATCGTATCTAAATAAGTAATTAATGCTTTACACGATAGTTGAATGACAGTTTCTCGACTAATTAATGATTGGACAAGCTTGTAAATACAAAATGACATTGCATTTAACGTGTCCTGGGTACTTTTGAGAATCAATAATTGATTCGAAAGATTAACGCAATGTAAATTCCATGTCGCGATAAGAATTGCATACCGAGAACATTATGCGATCCGAATCTTACACAACGACAATAATAATAGAGAAAAGTTCCGGATATTTTTATTAATTTTTTTTTTCGAGAACCTCTTATATATATACGTACGTGTTTAGAAAGAATAACTCGAGATTAGATTAGATTAGATAAAGCGAGACGCTTTATTGCGGCTTATCAACGCTCTGTTATCGATTAACATCGGTTTTGCACTGATTAATTTGCAATTGCATTTCGGCACTTTACACGGCCGAATGTTGACGTCAATAACTTTCCTCTACGCTTTTAATCTTGATTATTAAATTTTAATTTTATGAAGCTCACATCTTGATCAACACACTGTTTGTCACAACAGAAATTTAACAGAAATAAAATTATGAAAAATATAATATCATTTAATATAAGATATTTGGCTTAATGTGGCCAGCTTTTGTGAAATTATATTTTTAATATTGCATTGCATTTCCGTTGTCCTCTATCGTGGACAAATACGAATGTTAATTGAATAACAGGTGAAGTACTTTTCTTTTTGTAAAATTTTTAGAGCGTTTGAAAATTCGCTGCAAAAAAATTTACGAGAAGATCGTTTGGCAATGAAATTTTTTTTTTCTTTTAAAGTAGTTCTGTCCAAGAGATCATTAATACGTTTTACCGCGTGTAACATGACCTTCTACTAGCAGCTGCTCCGACAGTAGTCAGCGCAGTAGTCAACGGTTTTCCTCTCGATACATTTCGCTGTTAGGCGCCGTTTCGTTCCGCTATCAGTCATATGGATAACGAGAGGACGGCAGGAGAGGGAATCGGCCGTTGCCGATGAACGATGGACGGAAGGTGGCCACTGCCGGTCATTCTTGATGAGCAGTAGTCGCAAGGTAGTTCGCATAGTAGTGCTCCGGTTGACATCTCGAAACAGCGAACGTGCGACTCTTTCTCTCTTTGCCACCTTTTGTGTAAAGCGCGAGCCAAAACGCGTCGAACCGTAGTAATATTAAGTTTCTTTTGTGTTTGCGTTAAGGCATCGTTGATCTTCTACCTGGTGACTCGCGGCTATTCTTTACGGCTAGCTTTTACATTGCGCGAACGATTCAGGCGACGTTGTAAAAAATATTATGTGAAATTCGGAGAGGGAAAGTGTGGATTATAGATACAAAGTTTGTACTATGTGAAAGATCTATTATAAACAAATCTAATTGCGTTACGCGGAATTGAAAGGAAAAGATGGAGACACATTATCGAAATAAGTGCATTTTGTGAAAGTGAAAAGAACGAGGACCACGAGATAGATTCATAATGCTTAAAAAATTTTCTGAAACAATCCGTCTATTTCTTTTTGTTTGTTCATCGAGCATAAATTAGTTTTCTGGCCGCTTTATCGGAATTGGCTAGATAAAAGTTAACAAACTCCGAAAGAGACGAGAAACGCGATTGTTGATAAAATAATGCGCGAAGAAAAAAGTAGAAAAGATAACAGAGGCAAAAAGTAAAAAGCATATTGTAGGTTGCACCTTTAGAGATCATCTTTTGAATTTTTCGTTATTCTCTGTTATCTCCTAGATGATTGCTTCATTATACAATATATATTTCTCGAGCAATAACATAACACTCGAGAAGTGCGATAAATTTTTTTCTTAAGAGTGACAATACTTAGAAAGAAATTTTTTTCTATCTAAGCTCTCGCATAGATAAGATTATCTGATAGATTGAATCGACTTTTTGCTCGATCATTCGGAATCAAACTTTTGTAACCATCCAATCTCTTCCGCTTAGACCCGGCGAGTTCGCGTTTATCTTATCTGACCAATTCGTGTTTATTCTAACCAGGTAGCGAGGTCTATGCCAAAATCGGAATCCGCGATCGCGATTAACAATAGAAGATAATCGATTAAATTTTGTTTTTCTTTCTTTTTTCCTTCTCATTTGAATATCGCAGGTGCAAGTGTCTACAGAATCACGGAAACATGGGGTGAGTGCTTGAATTTTATTTTCGAGGATTTCCAAGCAAAATTATATTTCCATAAATATCGAACAAACCTGTTTAATGCGAAATATCGAATTTAACTGTGGATATCATAAAAAAATTACGGCAGCACTAAGCAGAAATTTTGTGACTTTTTACTATCGAAAATTCATACGACTAAATTCGACGACTTGTATTATCGTAGTCTATTCGTATGATATTTTGGCTTTTTCGACTTTCTCTCGTGTCGCACTGTCACTTTATCTGTTCGTTTCATACAGAAATATTTGTTCCGATCGATCTATCGCCATTCGCTCTATTGTCTACGAGCGTTGAATGTTACGGACTCCGATATCTAATCTGAATCCTTATCGTTTGCAAGACAGCGAGGCCAAATAGAACGGCGACTTTGTACACGCTACCTGTTAAATAAATTTTTAACATCACTGCAAAATAAATGAAACGAAGCCCATTAGACCTATAAACTAATCTTTTAAATTTTACGATGTTAATTTTTCAACGACAAATAGCGATCGTATAAATTTCAATGACAAGTGATTGGACAAATTTATTTGTTTTTCCCCTCAATTAACCAAATTGTTTTACTATTCTATAAATGTTATTTTCTTGTTATTGTTATACTTTGTAAAATGTAAAAAAACTCTCGATTAGACTAATTCTACTAAATTAAGTATAGAGTTGCGTTTTGTGAATAAAGCTCATTAGATACCGAAAGATGTTAAGGGGTAATTTATTTTTTTGAACATTTGCAGCGTGGAGACCGACACCGGGGGTGTTTTTAGAAAACCCGGCGCGAGACCGGAAGTTCTTAAGCACAACCAGAAATTGCCTGGGAACATGGAGCGCGGATTGCACGAGCGCGACCGAGTCGGCGTTGAGGACTTCGTCCTGCTGGAGGACTTCCGCAGCGAGGCCGCCTTCATTGACAATTTGCGCAAACGATTTAAGGAGGATCTCATTTACGTAAGTCGAAAACGTAATTGAGAGCACAAATTTAAAACAATTTTTTCAATTATTTTATGTTTGTTCAGTTTAGATAGAAGCAAGATATTTAACTTTTTTAATTTTATATTTTTTATAAGCTTTTATATATATTGTTCTGTAGAAAATAGACTCAAGGTTAAGTAATAATTAAAAAGTTAAAGTTAGCCATATCCGTATTATCTATATTATAATTGTCTTGAGTGATCTAACTTTAAAAAATGACGATTTTAATTTAATACAAATCATGCTTTCAAAATTTACTTTTAATTTACCTTGAGTTAATTTGTTAATTTAATCTTAATATAACTTTTAATTGAGTCTTTGTTTATGTAACTTTTAATGTGAATTAACTTCAATTCTTAATTTAGTGATAAAAAAAATATATTATTAACTTATCCAATTCTGAGAAACTTGAAAATTCAAAACCTTATATTTATAAAAATTTTTTACGTTATGTCTTATCTTATTACATACAATCATTTAATTACATAATCGATCATAGATTTCTCAGCTGACGACGGACTACGCAGCTGAATATTTAAAAAATGATGATTTTGAGTGGCACAATGACTTAAGAGAAACTTCTTATCTTTAATATTGCAGACGTACATCGGCCAGGTGCTGGTGTCGATGAATCCTTATAAGAAACTGCCCATCTATACCCCAGAGACGATTCTTTACTACCACGGGAGAAATTTCTTCGAGGCACCTCCTCACATGTAAGCATCCACCGTCTCTCATTATACGCGATATCCCGGAATTTGCTCAACTTTCGCCAAGAAACATGTCTTTGAGAGATATTGCAACAAATCTGGGACAACCTGCTGTATATGGCAAAACCTAACACTGGTATTTCCGTAAATTATAAAAAAACACTTTTGCAGTTTTGCTCTCGCGGACACCGCCTATCAATCCCTGGCCAAGGAAAATCGCGATCAATGCATTCTGATTTCGGGTAAGTCGCGCTTTTATTTATTTTACATTATCGGGTTTTGCGTAATTTCTTTCCGTCGCTCTTTTTAATCATCGAGTTCAATTTTTTTGCTTTTTATGTCTAAGGTGAATCGGGATCTGGGAAAACAGAGGCGTCCAAGAAGGTCTTGGAGTTTATCGCGACTGCTACCGGGCATAAGAAACAGGTGGAGCAGGTGAATGATAAATTAATTGGTAGTAATCCCGTGCTGGAAGCTTTCGGTAACGCGAAGACCAATCGCAATGACAATTCATCCCGCTTCGGCAAGTACATGGACGTTCAGTTCAATTTTCAGGTGAAATTCCAATCTAATAATGTAAATAATGAATTCCTCTTAAAATTGTAATTTTAAAAAATTGAAGAAATTTTTCTTTGCAAAAGTTAATTTAACACTCTCTGAAAAACGATAATAATTACGAAAAGAATTTGAGAGAAACAGAATTATCAATGTAATTACTGTACTTGTTATGCAAAGTTGATGGTCGTTTTCTCTTGATTCGCTTTTATTTGCAGAAGCATTTGATTTAACGTTGTTGGATAATGCTGCCTTTCGTATATGTTTTCAGGGAGATCCAGTCGGTGGAAATATTTTGAACTATTTATTAGAAAAGTCCCGAGTCGTTCATCAATCAGTTGGCGAACGTAATTTTCATATCTTTTACCAACTTTTGGCGGGAGCGGACGATGACACGTTGAGAAAATTGTTTTTGAAAAGAAATCTCGATACCTTTTTCTACTTGAGCAACGGGGTAAGCTCATTTGACTTTCATATTTTATTTCTTAAATTGAAAGAAAGAGAGAGAGAGAGAAAGAAAGGAAGAAATCTTTTTGCTTCTTTTAAATTTGTTTCATACAATCTTCTTTAGTTAATTCACAAAAATTCGTCTTTCAGACGAAAGGTACAGTGGATACCATCGACGATGCTAATCAGTACAAAGAAGTTGTTCGGGCCATGAAGACTATGGAGATGTCTCAGCAAGAACAGAACGACCTGTTTGCCATAGTCGCATCGGTGTTACACATGGGTAACGTAGGTTTCTCGGAGGAGGATGGCGTAGCGACTATTTTGAAACCCGCGTCTGTCGATGCCGTCGCTACGGTAAATTATTTTTAAAATTCAAAAATTTTTGTTAAAGTCGTTAATATACTTGTATGGTCAAAAATTTAGAGCAGGTCATTTTTTAAATTTTTAAGTATTTTTTTGTTATCATTATTTTATTATATAATTATTTTTATTTCTATAATTATTTCATTATGCGCATAAATACTTTTGTAAATGTAATACTTGCAAAGGTGTTAGATATTACATTTCTTGAATTGTGATTGAATAGCTGCTAGACTGCGACGTGAAGCGACTGGCAAAGGCATTTACTCATCGCACCATAAATGCTCACGGTGACGTGGTGGTTTCACCCTTGAATAGAGAATTGGCTATTTATGCGAGAGACGCACTAGCAAAGGCCGTGTATGACAGATTATTCACCTGGCTCGTGACTAGACTCAACAAGTCTTTACAGCCCCAGACTAATCCTCGCCGCAAAATGGTCATGGGTATTTTGGATATTTATGGTTTTGAGATCTTTCAAAAAAATAGGTAAGTAACAATCGAGTAACAATTATGAATGTTCAAAGATTATCAAATAAAAATATTGTAAGTTTTATAAATAAAAATATTCAAAAAAAGTAAAATGTTCTGGATTTCAAAATTTTATGCTTTATATTTTTATTATCTTTTTTATATTGTATATTTTTTAATTTGATATTTTTATTTAAAATACAAGACTTACTTTTTGATTAAAATTATTATGATATAAATATGCGATATTATTAGTGATTTTTGATAGTGAGTTTAATTAGTGATAATTCTCTCTTTCTTTATCTCGATACAGTTTCGAGCAGTTTTGCATTAATTTTTGCAATGAGAAACTGCAACAACTGTTTATCCAGTTGACACTGAAATCAGAACAGGAAGAATATCTACGTGAAGGAATAACTTGGGAAAATATAGACTATTTTAATAACAAAATCATTTGCGATTTGATTGAAGAAAAGTATAAAGGTTAAATTTTTATTAAAACATTTTTTATAAAATTTGACCAATCTAATGTCGTAATTGCACGTTAATTAATTCGTTAATGTGGCAGGAATAATATCATTAATGGATGAGGAATGCTTGCGTCCCGGAGAACCAACGGATATGAGCTTCCTGGAGAAGTTAAACGTAAATCTGAACAATCATCCTCACTACATCAGTCATCAAAAAGCTGATATACAAACACAAAAGATTATGGGACGAGACGTAAGAATTCTATATTAAATATTAAACTAATCGTGAACAGTAATATCTCAAAAATACTTAAACAACTGAATTATTTATTTATTTTATTTATTCTAGTTAATTTAATTTAATTTTTATTTACGTAAAATTGAGAAAATAAGAATAAACATTTCATAAACAAATTCCTGACATTTCAGGAATTCAGATTGGTGCATTACGCCGGCGATGTTACCTATAATGTACGTGGATTTCTCGAGAAAAATAATGATTTACTATTTCGAGATTTACGTGAAGTTATGTCGCATACAACAAATTCCATCACAAAGGTAAGATTAGATTTTTTGTAGAAAAATAATAAAAATCTATTTTTTAACTAAAGACCGTTTTTATAATTCTCACGTGCAAAAATTAAATTTTGCCAGAAAGTTTCCTTTCAATTACTCTCATATACTTTTTGAAGTTTTCTCTGATTTCAAAATTTTGTTTTTAATTTCTTGTTGCTTACAGACTGTATTTGATGTGAAAGATTTAACAAGTAAGAAACGCCCCGAGACTGCCATAACTCAATTTAAAAATAGTTTAAATAATCTAGTTGATATTCTCATGGGGAAAGAACCGTCTTACATTCGCTGCATCAAACCTAACGATTTTAAGATGCCCAGTAAGTAGACTATATTTAATATAAAATAAAATTGCAATAAAGCAGTACGCAATGCTCTTAATTAGAACACGTAAATAATTTAATTCGAACAAAACATATCGAGACGAAATTCATTAAAATTTCGGTTTCAGATCAATTTAATGAAAAGATCGTGTTGCATCAAGTGAAGTACTTGGGCTTGATGGAGAATCTACGAGTGAGACGCGCCGGTTTCGCATATCGAAGACCATACGACCAATTCTTGCAACGTTACAAATGCCTCTGTGCGGAAACCTGGCCGAATTATCACGGTCCGGCCAAGGAAGGTGTGCAGGTGCTCGTGTGTTATCTTGGTTACGAGCGCGACGAATACAGGATGGGAAAGTAAGATCGCGATTATCCTTAATTTAAATTATAACTTTTATCTATATGCAAACGCAAAACAAACAAATTTTGAAAATAATCGAATAAATCATTAAAAATAGCATTAATTAAAAATAACATTATGTTAATTAAATGCTTAAAATTCATTACTGTTGTAGTACAAAATTATTTATTCGATTTCCTAAAACGTTATTCGTCACGGAGGACGCGTTCCAAATGAAGAAACACGAAGTAGCCGCCATTATCCAGAGCAAATGGAAAGGTATATTAACAAGGAGGAAATATTTAGAGACGCGACAAGCAGCGATCGTTTTTCAGAAATACATTCGTAGGTGGCACGCAAGACGCCAAGCCAAAAAACGACGACAGGCAGTTGCCACTGTCCGCAGGTATCTCTCATTGAATCTTATTCTTTCTTTCTATTATGGAACATATTTATAGCTTTCATATTTAATATATTCTATATATATAATATTTGCAGATTTTATAGTTATGATTTTATAATTTATATACAGTAATTGCAATACTAACTTATACTTATATAACTTTATCGTATGTATTTAATGTATTATATATATCGAATATACTTCTTTTATTTTATATATATTTCAGTTTTTATATATTTATATATTTGTCATTCTGTAGATTTATCAAAGGTTTTATTACACGGGATGGACCGCCTACAGAGATTAATAAGGCATTTATCGAATTGGCAAAGTCGCAATGGCTTATCAGACTTTCGAAGTCATTGCCACCGGGTGTCCTAAATAAGTATTGGCCACCATGTCCGTATTCTTGTCAAGAGGTATGAAAGAAGAATAAGAAATAGCTCGGCTTTCTATATAAAAATTCTCAGCGAAATAGAAAATACGTTACGTATAATTATATAATTAAACTAGCTATGCCCTGCCACGCGTTGCTGTGGCTCTCTATTCTTATGCTACGTTTTTTTTTAAATTTTCTTTGCTTTCGTTGTTTAACTTTCAAGAGCCTTGCTTTACTGTTGCTCTTTTTATTTTATTTTTGAATAAGCATTTATCTATCTTTAATAAATCTAATATTCATTTATTCACGTACTTCTAACTTTTTTTCTAAAAGCTGCCATGGATTTAGAAATCCACTCAAAAGACTGTTTTAAATAAGTTCCTTTTTTTCGATAAAATAACAGCCATCTTTATTTTTCTTATTACCTTAATTTAAACACAATAGAAACATCCTTCGCCTCTCCCAGTCACCCCCGTCACTCCCGGTCTCTCCCCGTCTCTCGGTCTCTCCCGGTCTCTCCCCGTCTCTCCCCATCTCTCCCGGTCTCTCCCAGTCTCTCCTCGTCTCTCCCGGTCTCTTCCCGTCTCTCCCGGTCTCTCCCCGTCTCTCCAGGTCCCTCCCCGTCTCTCCCAGTCTCTTCCCGTCTCAATGTGTCAAAATTTCAATAATATTAATGAAAAACTATTTTTTACACTTAAATTATGGCCATCATTTTTGAAACACACGGTATTTCCAAAATCAGACCACATAAGAACACGACCGGTTACGAATGCAACGTTGTGTCAAAATTTCAAAGCAATCGGTCAAAAACTTACGGAGATCTTAGATGAGGAACAAACATTTACATTTTTATTTATATAGATTAATATGATACAGGCATCAGATCATTTGCGCATAATGCACATGCGATGGAAAGCCCGTTGTTATCGAATGGCATTAAGCAAGGAGGATAAAGAGCAGTTCGAGTTGAAGATTCTTGCGGAGTCTCTGTTCAAAAATAAGAAAAAATCTTACGCGAAAAGTTTAAATCCGAGATTTGTAAGTGATCGTCTCGGCGAGGAGTACAAAGCACTGCGACAGAGTTTTATCAATAATATTTTAACTTCCGGAGAAAACATAAAGGTAAATAAAGAAAAAGCGAAACACATTGCTACGCTCATCTTTCTTTTCATATATAAATATGTATATTACACGTATTTATAATGAATTTTATGAAATGAAAATCTTTAAATTAAAATTTATGCCTTTAGTACGCCACACCTGTCATTAAATACGATCGGCACGGATATAAGCCACGCGAGAGAGTACTCATTTTAACACAAAATGCAGTATACATTCTCGACACGCTTAAGACCTTCAAGCTTAAGCATCGTCTGCCTTACAAGGCCATCGAGGAGTTGGTCGTCACCGGGGAATCGGATAACTTACTCATCGTCAGGATACCGCCTGAATCGAAAAAGGACAAGGTTCTCATATTAAAAATTTTTTAATAAAATTATTATTTCAAATTAATAATAAAATAAAATAAGCATAGAAGCAAACGACAATTAATAAAATTTAATAAAAAATTAATAATTTGATATTTAGCAATTATAATTGAAATAAGCTAAATTAAAAGTAGAAAGTGATTTAAAATCAGGTAGTTATTAAAATTAATAAATACAAACAGGTAAATCATATTTTGATGCGCTTCTGTTTTGCAGGGTGACTTGATTTTAGAAGTTCCGCATCTAATAGAAGCGTTAACGAAAGCGATCGATATCACCAACAATCCGAACATTCTCAAGATTGTCAATACCGAATCGTAAGTGCTCTTCAAATTGTTTAAGTATTACATTTATTTCTTTATTTAATGATTAAATTTAATCAATTTGTTTCTTTGTTTACTGTGATTCTATTATAATGTTTGCAATATCATGTTCCAGTGTGTCCCACAAACTAGTCAGTGGTAAGGAGGGAGTTATCGAAGTTAGAACTGGTGCCACTCCAGCAATCAGTAAAAATCCACAGAGTGGGCACTTGTTAGTGGTAAGGAGCTTGAAATCTCAAATAATCCTAATCCCTTTATTTTATATACCCCCATAAGAAATTGTCCTTCCCTTGCACTTGTTTCAAATCTCTAAATTTCAGGTCGCTTCTCCATAAAATTATCCTAAAAGGAAGGATCTCTCAGGGGACTGAAAGAACCAATGCTACGATGCCTTCAGTGGCCTTAACACAATGTGATTTAGAAAGTACGCGCAAGAGAATATTAAGAAGAGATAATATATATCCCACTATAATATACATCTTTAAATTATTCTGGCGATACTTTACCACAAAGGGATGATAAATTGACGACAATACATAAGTCTTTCGCTACGACGTAGACAGATTACGTTGAAATCTTGTTACGAAAGACACAGAGTGCCATAAGGCCTCCTGTATAATATTTCCTTGTAAAGTAGATAATATTATTAAACAATATTTATTCTAAATGGAAAGAATGATGAAACTGAGTGGATTAACGAGTTTGTCAGTAATTTATGAACGTTATTTAAATATAAGCTAAGCTTCAGTTACGCAGACGCAATAAATGAATAAATTCATATCACTTGATTGCATTTCTTTGCCAATAAATAACCTCGAACAAAATATAGATGTATACATACACAACAATATATATTATTGATATATATATATATAATAATTAACATTATTTTTTCGAAGTAGAAGGATTTCTCTTTGCAAGAGTTTTCCTTCCCTCTAAGGCTCGCTCACGCAGGTCATCTTCTGCTGCAGTGTTTACTGTTTTCGAGATCATCTTTTTCAATTTCTGTGACTCCTGCAACTTTGTCTTCTTAGGTTGAACAGGAGCATCTTAGAGAAAAAGATACATGCATTACATATATACATTATTATTCTCAATATTAGAATATTGCTTAATACAAAAAGGACAGTTTTCTTATTATCACTTACTTCCACGTCTTTGGACAGCAGGCCCTTTCTTGGCTTTGCCTTTGCCTTTGTTGGCTTTTGCCTTTGCTGGCAGCTTCGTCTTAACTTTGAGTTTTCCCTGAGCCATTTTATCGCTCATATACAAGTTTACAGATTCAACAAGTATAATATTGTTCACACTGTAAAAAATAGAAAAGATCAAAACATTAGATAACAGAAAAAGAATTAGAAAAAATCTGTTACAACAAATCAAATTATAAATTATACGTGTCAGGAATATAATTAAAATTTATAAAATCGCACTACAAAACTAAATCGCGTTGTCCTCGTAAAAATATAGAATAAATTTACGAGAGCAGGAATGATCTTGTTAATCATATGTATCTATAAATTTCACTTATATTTATTTTACGTATAAATTTATTAACTAAACACAAAATTATAACTAAATCGTACATTTTCCTCGTAATATTACCGTCAATTTTGCGCAGTTACAAACACAGGTTATGTTACACCACTGCGCACATAAAAGCTAGTTTACATTGGTCACAAATCGCGGAAGAAACGTCCAGATGACATGTCGTTGTGACAGCGTCAACCAATCACGAGTCGGCGAAGAGCAGCGGGAAGGGAAGGAAGGAAGCGTGAAATGGACAAAGAAACACGCGCAGACACGGAAAGTTTATTATGAATAATGCGAGAAAGAGCTGCGCGTAACGATGCCGTAAGAAAGCAAGAGAAGTCACTTTCACTTTTCCTACTCTTTTCTCTGTCGTCTTTGTTAAAAAAAAAGAAACGGTCTATCTTTCTTTTAGAGTTACAAAGAAAACTGCGCTTTCTTTTCGTACCATCTAACCCATCGTTATTCTTGTCAGTCTCAATGTCACATCATTGTTAATATTTTCATCAAAAAACGGAGGCGCAAACGCGAAGGTAACATGAAAAAAAACCGCATGTAAAAACGTATATGTAACATGTTTTTCTGTAACCAGCGAGGAATTACGTCGAACAGGGCATGGCGGCGGCGTCGGCACGCTGGAAGGCGGAGGAAGAGGCGGAGGCGGAGGAGGCGGGGTAGAGAGGAAGGTTGGTCCGCGCAGCGGGGGCGACGGGGATCGGAACGTGGTGGGCTACGCAGGATAGGAGAGGAGATGTCGACAAGATGACAGCGGCCGTGTGACGACGACGCTGGCTTGCTGCAGGTTACGCCGTTGCCCGCCCGACAGACCCGACGAGGGAAAACGGTCGCGCCGGGAGGTGCGCCAGGAAGTAGTGCGGTAACTGCGAAGGAGAGAGTCTATTGAGCGGCGGAGAGAAAAGACGTGACGGCGACAACGTCGTCGTCGTCGTCGTCGTCGGCGGTGCCGCGCCCCCGTGCGATGCGCACGACGGCGCGGTGAGGAGCGGCCGGTGTCGAGATCGTCCCGACGACGAGGAAGTCGTCGCCGACGGAGGAGAGCGTGATTGCCGCGCATCGTGACCGTCCCCCGTTCCCGCGTGCGCCCCGCGCTCGCGTGGTTCCGGAGGCATGAGCGTGTTCGGGGACTTCCAGCGTGTGTGGGTGCAGCGGTTCCCGGACAGCGCCTTGCCGGCCGCCTGGGAGGAGGATGTCCGGGCGAACTTGGTCAAGCACAAGCAGAAGGTGAGTCCCAACGGGATCCGTGTTTCGCGTCAGCGATTGGGAATTCTCATTATTCCCCCGACTTGAATAACCGGAAAGTGAGGGTATCCGAGGGTGAGACCAGACCGGTGATAGTGCCGCAACGCCCGGGCGGGTTTATTAGTCACGTGTGAACGATTTGTGTGTGTACGTGTGCGCGAAAGAGGAAGTTTTTATTTGGTTTTTTTCAATTGACATCCTGCGGAGGGGCCCTCTCAATGACTCACGCATCTCGGTGTATCAGGCCGGAGTGGCCGACTTTTTTTTTCCTCCACAAGTCCCTAATTCAATTTCCGAAAAAAATTAAGTATAAATTTCGAGAAGTAACAAACGAGCGAGATCGTAGATCGTACGATCGAGCCTCGCGACGCAGTCTTGCGTAACGACTAGATCTTGTGTGACTGCGGCAGTGAAGTGTCGCAATGTTTACCAGGTATTTATTAGTCAGTCACCAGAGTTTATGCGCGATTGTATACGCGGATTCGAGTAGAAGACGGTAGAAGAGTTCTAGGAGAGGAAAGTGAGGACACAAAGGTTGTTAATGATGCGGAGGAGGAAGCGAGTAGCGCGAGGACAATGTAATTTCTCCGCCTAATAAAAAACTTAGTCATGTATAATTCAATTAACACCGTGTTCGCATGACTTGATGACTCATCGATTTAATTGTTTGAAACCTGTGTCAGTGACATGGCACTTGTGACATTGCGAGTACCGATGAATTATCATTCCTTTTAACATTTTCAGTGAGGCGCCCGAATAAACGTACAAGCAAGAATAAGAAAGAAGTGAGAATAGTAAACATTGACTTCCTGCCTTGTAACTGCCGTCTGTGAATCACTGCACAGAGTTATCTGTTGTGTTATCGGAGCACCAAAAAAAAAATTGATAGTTACATTAGGTTATCTTAAAAATTCATGACATTGCACACTTTTAATTGATTTTTATTTAAATTTTATTAAAAAGATAATATAAATTTATTTATTTTTAGAGAGAAGTAGGAAATTACATATAATTACATAACAATCTTTTTAAATTTCAGATAAAGTATTTTTGAAATACAATGTAATAAAATTTATTTTTCTATAAAAGAATATATTTTTTTTAAAGTATATAATAATTAAGTTAAAAATATGATTTATTTTCTATTAAATTTTTTGTAAAATAAATGTAAAAACTTTTCGAACAATGTATCAAAATGCATGATGTATATTTCTTTCTTTGCAGGTGACAGCTTTGAGAGAAGAACTCGAAAAAGAGGAGTTTTATGTGGAGTATTTAGAGAGATTACTGGCCGACGTTGAGCGACACAAGCAGCTGGCTAACAATACTAGCGTGACTGAGAATAAACAGGAAACGGCGGTGCAGGAAACGCAATCTCCACAGGACTTTCAGGTATCGGAAAGCGGCTTGGCGGACATTTCTCCGAGCTCGCCGAGTTCACAGAAGATCGGACCGTCCGCTCCTCCCGCTCTAACGGAACGGGAGGACATCAGCAAATTTCAGGACAAGTGCGTGTCCGAATTAAGCTCGACTCTCGGAACAGCTGGCAAGCGACCCAAGAGCGAAATACCGAGGAGTCCCGAGAAAGTGCCTGAACTTAGAAGAAACAGTGATCCAGATGTGCCAAGTAATTATGTTACGGTGATCGAGGTCACCGGGAGTTCGAAGAAGGACAAACATGAGGAATCTCTTAAGGAGGAAGACGAGAAAGGTATTTCCTCAGTCCTTTTTGTTTTATTGAGTTTTCGGAAATTTAACTATGCGTAACTTATATACAATTGTTCAAAAAAAGAAATTGTTAGTAAGAATGGATTTAATTTTGATCTTGTGCGTTTTATGTAAGCGATGGAAAGTTAATAATTCGCTTTGCTTTTTAAACTTTATAAATAGCTATCAATTTTATATACATTATAAATTATTTTATGACATAGGATATAGAAGACCAAAAGGTCATACAGACCACCCATATTATCCATAAAGGCGCTTGATGACGCACACTGATCAACAAAAGCGCTTTATATGCGAATATATGCTCGAAATGCGACCGATAATTTTGTTTATAAATTTTTATCGTGTTCCTACTCAACATTTTATTTTACTTATAATCTGACATTTTTCTCAAAAATCATAAGTAATAAGAAAAAATTTCTAAAAAAATTTAAGCAAAAGTTGTTTATTTTTGAAAGACATCTATGATACTTTATTCAATCAATTCTCATTAAAAAATTTATACTTGACCTAGATTTATTCTACTTCCAGTATTTTCTAAAAAGTTGAAATATCAGATTTTATAATGTAATTTTTTCCTCGATTTTCGACAACCATTTATTGCCGAGGAAAGAAGGTGATATGGGTGGTGTGATATATCCTGTATATAAAGTCTAAAAAAAAGTATTTGTTTGCTGAATAGACTTAGAAAAGGCTATCAATGAAGATGATGAAGATGGCGATGCAGAGGCATCGGAAGAGGAGCCTTATTACGATTCAGTAGCCTTGGACCAAACTGGAGAGTATGTTTACATTGACGCACGCGTTCCCACTGTTAACAGTAACAATGGTAATAAAGCGGCGACTCGAAGACCACCCTCACTGCCAGATTCGCCGGGCAATCAGAGTAATTATGTCAACATCGATTATTTTATACAGTAAGTCGTTTGTCTCTCTTTCTCTCTCTCTCTCCCTCCTCCTTTTTCTTTGTCTCTTTCTTTTTTTGCTTCGCTTTAATTAGAACTATATTGAAAGCCATTAGAACTAGGCAAAATATCAGCGCCTTGATTACATTGTTTTTTTTTTTTTTTTAAAGTTAATGTACATTTATTGGTTGAATTCACACGAATACTCTTGAGTTAAGGTATATAATGTATGTATATGATCGTGCGTGTTATTTTCAGACACAGAGCGGCGATGGACAGCGAAGACGAGGAGGGTGCCAGTCCGGCGCCCCCGATTTTGTTGCGCGCACTTAGCACCGACAACGAAACCGGCAGCAGTGACGCCGAACCGCTGAGTTTGAGCGAAGGTAGCTTGGAATCGCCGACCCCGACGACGCCGCGTAGGCAGGAAAAGAGCAAGGAGCGTGAGGACGATAGGACGTCAATGGTCAAATGTATCGTAAACTCGGTAGTGGAAAGCGAGGCTGTATATGTGGAATGCTTAACTGTGATGTTACAAGTATGTTATTTAAACTTTTTAATTAACTCTGACATTTTAAATTTAACTCTGACATTTTTAATTCTTGTAAAGGTTTATTTATTTACGATGTTTTCTTGTCCTCTTGCAGTATATGAAAGCTATTAGGGCAACTTTAACGACATCTCAACCGGTCATTTCGGAAGAAGAATTTGGCACGATGTTTTACAAGATCCCGGAACTGCATGCTCTGCATCAGACGTTTCTCGATGATCTTCGAAAGAAGACGGAAAAGTGGGACGGTAAGACTGCTATAGGAGAACAATTTAAGGTACGTGTAATTTGTGTCTTAAATAAGACAAGTAAGAATTGAAAAGTCGTGACATCACACGTTTTGTTTCAGATTATGGCCAGTAATATAGGATTATATGGTGCGTTTTTGCACAATTACGCTCGCGCAACCGATACTGTGCGACGATGCTCCGCCCATTCCACTCAATTTGGAGAGATTACTAGAGATATAAGACTCAGGGGCTTTCCGAAAGGCCCAGGTTTGTCTCTGGAGGATTTGTTACACAAGCCAGTTGCTCGAGTGCAAAAAAATGCTTTAGTTTTATACGTAAGTAATTCGCCACATACATATCTGCACGTACATATAATGTAGCAGTGTCTATAATAGTCTATAGTATAGTTTTTTTACTGACTGATAAAATCATGATAGTAGTTATTACGAACCTTCCAGATATGAAAATACGCTTCACTTTATTACAATCTCTTTATCTTATCTTGAGTTTCGTAGCGATAATTTTCTTGTTCAATCATTTTCAGGATCTTCTTAAACATACACCAGTCAACCATGCAGATCATGCGCCTTTATCAGAAGCTCTTGCTATGACCAGGAATTTCCTAGATGAATTCAATATCATTCAGACGAAATCTATGTTTCCGGTACGATTCGCATTAATTGCTTTGCATTAATGTTATTTTATTTTATATTACATTATATAATTGTGTTTTTTAATATCATATTTTATATTTGATGTTTTTTTTTATTCAGAGTCACGACAGAGCCCAACGAAGATTGGTAAAAAATTCATTTGTAGTAGAACTCTCGGACGGCCACAGGAAGCTGAGGCACCTCTTTCTCTTTAACGACGTGATCGCCTGTGCGAAGTACAAAGCGTCTGGCAGGGATAAGTTCACGTTTGAACTGAAGTGGTACGTGCCGGTGGCGGAAGCCGCTGTTACGGAAGACGGTATAGAGCCGCGCGAGGCCAGTCCTGCTAATGTGGTAGCTTTAAGGTAAATTAGTAAAACGCTTATAATTTGCCGCGACATCTGTCATTAATAAAGAATAGTTGTGTTTTATCAATGGTCCATCCACTCCACTTTGTAAAAAGGAGATGTTATTGATATTGTTATCGCTTTTCTGAGATGCTAATTGGCTATCTCGTTGTCAAGTGCGTTGTGACTTGCTTCACTTTGCGTCATTTCCAGCTGTAAAAAACAAAAACTTAAATAGCGTGCGCGAAGCGCGCGTCTGTAGTGTCTAGTATTGTAAAAAAAATATGTTATCAGATTAGTCATCAATTTTAAAGTATTACGTTATGAAATCAACAAGTTCTTAAAATAAATACTCATTACTCATCAAAATAAGTAGTAATACACTGATAATTAATTTTTATTATTACTAAGAAAAACTGAATGAATGTTTTCTGATTAAACGTTTGATTAAAATCACAAATAACTTGAAAATTACCGGAACAGGTCGCAAGCTTGTACAGTACGTGATCAAATTCTATGGGAAGAACGAAATGACGAGAAACGGATTAGACTGGGTGGCAGAGGTTCGGAAAAGAATCGTAAGAAGCTCGCCGAGCTTGAGGCCCAGCTGGTATTAGCCTCGCCAAACTTAGTCCTGCGCGTCGCGCACAAAAGTCAGCAAAACCGAGTACAAAATTCTTACACTTTTTTCTTGTCCAGCGAATTTGAGCGGTCCCAATGGGTAGAGGCAGTGGAGGCATTACAACAGGTCATTGAATCTCTAATTAAGATAAAAATAGTTGGTATATGTTATGTATATACATACTACGATCTTTTATGTTATGTAAGGTCTACAATGTCAGCAGGAGTAATGGAGTAAGGAGTAAGAGTAACAATTGACCAATTAAAAACCGGGAGTAAACGAAATGGGCAAATCTCATTTCATATTTCTTACTTCTTACTCTTACTCCATTACTTCTTGTTGACATTGTAGACCTTGCATCATATTTATTTGAAAAACTCATGTTGGTTAATATATATTTATAGGGCGGACAGCCTCCAGGGCAGCTACCATTATCGATGTACGAATTGCAGGCGTGGGTTACCGCCTGTCGAACGTATTTGCAGACTGACATGGGCAGCTACCTGCTGAGATCAGGCCGCGATGAGAGCTTGCTACTGGGTGATCTTCATCTGACATTGCTTGGTTTAACTCCGCCAGGCTTAGACAGAGTGGGTGATCTCTATATCATTGTAGAAATCGACAGTTATGGACACTACTTCAAGAGAGCGCGAAGTCGCGTCGCCAGAGGTCAATCTCCGATTTGGGGTAAGAAATCTCTTTCACTCTTGTTTTACAGTTTCTATTATCGTATTAATCTGTAATTTTATCATACATAAACAATTATGTTTAAAATAAAAATTCGTTATTTTACAATAATAAATTGAAATTATATACCTTTTAACTAAATTTCTTTATACAGGTGAGACTTTTGTGGTAGAGTTGGAGGGAAGTCAGAACGTGAGGATCTTGTTGTACGAGGAATGTGGCACACGCTCGGTATTGCGAGGCAAGTGCATTCAGCGGTTAAGCAGATCTTGGCTTCAGTCTGATCAGGTCGAGAGGTCGCTAAATCTAGGACCCGCGACATTGGACGTTGCGTTACGTTTTGTTCCCAGCGAAGTTACTCTGAGGCGAGTGCCGTCGGCCAAACCACAGGGCTTATTCGGCGCTAAGATTCAACAAGTTTGCAAGTATGTGCGAATTTCATTTAAATCGAAAGAAAAAATTAGGAAATTAGAAAAAATCGATTTGCTTTTCTCTTCTCTGCGTTGAATTTTTAATTAGGAGAAATTAAATTTATTATATTCAAATCAGACAAAGAATTTACAATTGAAATAAACAGAAAGTTTCTATTAATATATAGTTTCTCTAAATTTCTCGATTTGAGTATATTTTAATAAGACATTCTTAATTTTAAAACAGTAATTATTATATTCTTCCGCAATTTTACAGACGAGAGAAACGCGACGTGCCTTTCATAATAACAGCATGTGTGCGAGAGGTGGAGAAACGTGGCGTCGGCGAGGTAGGTCTGTATCGTGTTTCTGGCTCCGCGTCCGATGTGGCGAGGCTGCGCAAGTCGTTCGAGAGCAATTCGTACGAAGCGGAGCAGCTACTTAAGGAGGTACGTTTGCATTTCTAGCATTTTCCATATCCGTAATAATCAGACGAGAGAATGTTCTTTTATTGCTGTATACGAACATGGATGTGCAGGTAGACGTGCACTCAGTGACGGGCGTATTAAAGTTGTATCTGCGCGAAATGCCGGAGGCGCTGTTTACCGATGCTCTTTATCCGGCATTTTTGGAAGCCTTCCAAACGGGCGACTTATCGCGAGGTGCCGCGCTGCGTCGTGTTTATGACAGCTTGCCTGCTGTCAATAAACCGGTAATCGATTTCTTGTTGGCGCATTTGGCCCGTGTGAACAAGCACGAGGCGCAGAACAAGATGTCGTTGCACAACCTGGCCACAGTGTTTGGACCTACGTTGCTACGACCTGGAACCAGTAATTCGCGCAGCGACGCCAAGAGCCGCGATCCCCTCGCTGCTGGCACCGTCGACGTGATGGCGCAAGCCGGCATTCTTTACTGCTTCTTGCAGTTACACATGCAACAACAGAACAATCAATCTCTCTAGTCGACAAAGTCCCTTGATCCTGAACGCAATTAATGTTGCTGTACGATTTGAGATCAACAGGCAATCGGCAACAAAAATGCGACTATTATTTTCCTGACGAAGCAAACGTTGAAAAGACGATGTAACGGTGTCTGAAGAACAGCCTGGTAACTCATTGATATTATTGTTTTTAATCTTATAATTAGTTCATTTCAGGAACGTAATATCTGTTTTTGCTATATGCCATAATGTGTTGCATCATTTACGTAACGAATAATTGCGTCATCAAATAAGGATAAGTCAGAAGCTTTTTATTAACAATTTTTTATTTGTGTTAGGTGCAATATGAAGTTTTTTTTTGTCGAATTTGAATAAAATGACTAAATATTTATTTTTAATTTTTTTTTATTCCAATATAGTTAATTAAATTAAGTCAGAAAAACAATCGCCAATTTCTGTCCTTCAAACATCTGTCAGATGTCTTTTATATCGTGCGCTGACACGATAATCCATAAATCCATACATATTGTTTGTCTCTTTTGTAGACATTAATTTTGCGTGACGTATCTTTTTTTGCGATCCTGAGATAGAGTCTGGAAATATGTTAAAAGCGAATAGAGTGGCTTTGACGAAACCCTCCACACGAGAATGAAACTCCTATACTCCATACGCGTGCAAAGTAATATAGCCGAGCTGCTCTTATAGAACGTATATAAAGCGTAATAATATATATATATATATACATATATCTTTACTTTTGAGGTTTATAATATATTTTCTACTTCATATTGTCTGAGCGTGATAATATCGCTCATGCGTAATCAAATTGATAATGACCTTTCCTGAGATGAGATTTTTCGAGGTAAAGAGCGTGAAATGGTGCAGAAATTTCAGGTAAGAAATTGGCCAAAGAGCGGATTAGATAAGTCAAAGCGAATTGGTAAGAATGTTATTTATATTATCTTTGTACATTAAAAATATCCCGAAAGTTTATAAAGAGGAAGAAGAGAGATTCGTTAAAGAGTGAGAATCATTTAAGAGAAAATCTAAAATAATAAATTTTGTATAAAGTCTAAGACCGAAGTTTTTAAAGCCTGAAATTTGTGTACTGGATATACAATTTAGCTCTAGAAAATAAATACTTTTTCACGTGACGTGTGTTCCTAGCAGAGAATCTAAATCTTTTTATATGAATCCTTTTGTATATTTGTTGCAAGAAGCAACCTATTGCCCTAGGTATGGATACTGTACTTTCGTGTACTCAAACACTAGCGTACATTTCACAAAAATATCACAATATTCAGGAGAATGAGAAAAAGCAAAAAAAAGAGAAAAGAACGAGAATGTATGAGAGAGATAAAGAGTGATTTGTTCTTCCTTGAAGATTTTGTGGAATTCAGGGAACGACGTTCCTCACAATGTGCAAAAATTTATTATACATGTATAACGTAATAATCGTCCATTCCATTTACTCGAGTTCTTTACTCGAATTTGACAGATTGAAACTTTGCGCCGAAATAGCTCAGAGTTTTAACCCAAAAAGATATATGACTGCACGAAACAAGCCCTCCTTATTCCGTCAAAATGGTATTTTTCGACAGTAATTTTGATTGATATGAATATTCTTTTTTATTACCATCTAAATGCAGCTTAATGAGATGCCAAAGAGAGAAAGGTACGTTCCCACGTGTGTAGAGTGTCTTGAAAATCACAATTTATATAAGAAAAATAGAAGTTTTTACGAAAAAAGGTTAAAAGTGTGGAATAAATTTGTTTTTGCTCAAGAGAAAAATCTATGTTTAAATCATTAAATTTTCAGTAAATATTTATTTCGATCTTTATAATTATTTATTTTTTAAATCAAATTTCTCGAGGAAAAAATGCGAAAAAGATTTGAATATATCCTAAAGCTTTCTTTTTAACAAAATGTCAACTTGATTAACGCATTATGATTTTTGGAACGCTCTACGGTAGAAGAGTATATTGTATGTAGTTGATAAAATGAGAGACAAAACACAAACATGCGAGTTGTTATGATACAAGTAAATAGAACTCTGTACAGAATGTCTTGCGTATTAGGTATACCACGCCATTTGCAAAATTTGCAAATTACAACAAGAAAACAAAAAAAGTAAATTACTGATGAGTGTTCGATAAAAATGACGACAGGAAGTATTAAACTGTTTATGCTCGAACAAAATAGGCAACTATTGTATCTCGTGCGAATGAAGGCAATCGCGTGCGTGTTTGTGCTTGTTTGTTTTGTATGCGTGTATTATTCCCTTTCCCCATGTATGTATCATACCGTAAGAAGAAATACCCGCATATACTAAGATTAATTTTGATATCGTCGTTTTCTAAGGAACGTCCGCCTTTTTTTGTACATTGATACCATAAGTGTAAAAACGAGTTTCCTTGATTATTATTTGTGTTATTATTAATATTATAATATTATTACTCTACATATATAGTATATATTATATATGAGACAATTATCGCGTCACTATTTGTTACAAGATCAAGCTAGCTTGTTCGCAGCGAAATGCGTACTGTACTGCCAAAAAGTGAAGAAACTTAAAGTGGATAAATATACTGAAGATTTATAAACTTTTACATCGCTCGGTTCTTTAAATTTTTTAAATCTTGCCTTCTAATGTGATCATTTTAGCTTCACAGAATCCTTTCACGAACATCTAATACTCGAGTATTGTATCATGAGCAACCTCAGCATTTTAAAGAAAAGAAGTAACGTTAAAATTGATATGCTCTGAATTAGAATTTTAATTATTTGTTTGTTCCCTTGAAGTATTCGTATAACGAAATAGTCAAGTAATTCAAATTTTAAAATTAATTAATTATTCACATCTGATCCAAGACCTCTCGTTGGATCGAAGATCCCAGGCAATCTCTGGCTGGCGGAGACAAAGGTAATCTGACGGGTGTTGCCGCTATATTATCCCATAAACCAGGTAACCGAGAACCGTCGGAACCATTACACTGCATCCCTGATAAGCCACAATTAAGTGTTAATCAGAAGAGAAAGAAAGAAGAAAGTTTTATCGTGCAGGAATTGTAAAGATATGGATGAATTAAAAATAATTCATTGATAATAATTGGAAACAATTCCTTCTCTTACATCGCTATATATATTAAGTTGAAATTAAAAACAAAAACTGCTAGAATAATAAGATCAAGGAGTTATAAATAAAAATCAACAACATTCAAAGTGATTTTTAACTATTGATTGCGAACCTAAAGGCGCAGCTTCGTAGAGATCGTGAAGAGCTTCCACGCGGACTTTGGTCCACTCGATGCTTTTATAATTCGCCGAGATACCCTTTTCTGAACTGGTTCCTTGACTTTCCCATTCTCGCATGTAACGGAAATACGTCCGCAAAGCATCGTCGCTTATGGCACTTTTGCATACCTAATTGTAAGTAACATAATTTTTTATGTAAATTTTGTATGCTATTAACTACACAAATATTTTTTTTTTAATAATAAAAATGCATGAATTTGTTCACTTTATTATTTCCTTATTTTACTAATGAATTTTTAGTTTACCTCTAATTGCGCGTTGGGATAGTAATGAATATAATTAACGCACATCTCATCGGATATAGCAAAGCCACCGAGAGTCACGTTATCTCTTTTCATAGTGTTGTACGTGCATGTAGTTATCAGAGAATCCCCCTGTAGATTTTTTTCACTTTTGTGATAAGGATACTTAGCTATTTTTTTTATTATTATCTTTCTTTAATGTTTGATAAGAAAATAAATTATTTAACTCCCTATCATTTATTTATTCTACTTTATTCCTATATATTCGTTTGCTTTAGCTAATTTTCTTACAGGTAGGACGATCACCGGTTTTGGTAGCAATCTAATCTCCTGGAAATGAGTGGAGTAATGATTGTCATAATTCAATAACGATAATTCTTCACCATTCCTTATGTGACGGGTGACGACTTTAGTGCCCGTCAGATGCGTGTGCAGTTGAGAGCCGAAAATGCGAATGCCACTTTGGGGTAATCCGACTCCGGTGCACTCGGCTATGCAGTGACCGGATAGCGTAAAGGCTTCCTGAAAAAGTAAAATCCTGATTCTATTAAATTTAAAGATTTGAAATTTAAAGACATCCACAAGTCTACCTCTTTTTTTTTTAAAGAAAAGATTTGTAGAATTGTAGACGCATTACATATTATCGAGATAAATAAAATAAGTGAATTTTAAATTGAATTGAGATTTATGTACAAAATAAAAAGTGGATTTACTTAAATATTTTTTACGTAAATAAAGAATATTTATATAAAAATTATAAAATTGTCATATTTTGTCACGTTTAAATCTAAATATCTTATCACGTTAATAGTAGTGTTTACGTAGTAGAGAAATTTTTCAATAACAATTGTCTTTACCTGATGCGGTGGTATGGCCATCTTATCGGTATACTCGAGACCAAGCTCGATGACACCGGCATCGTATTTTCTAAGAGTATTTGTCAAAACAAATCGGATTCCGGAGGAGTCGATAGCACCTTGATGCAGCTCAGGATTATTATAATGCACCTCCAACATGACATATGGATTGAAATCGGTTCCTCCAATAGACAGACCAGCTTCTTCCGGATATACAAACGCATCGGCACCCATCGCCCATGCTGCCAATACCTTTTTGCAGATCTGCTCCAAAATAAATGAGTTGGATTTGAAAATTATGATCGGAGACAATTTTTATTCTCATGAAAGAACACTCAAAGTCTTTTTATTGTAAACAATATTGTATATATAATTGAGAAATAAATTATTAATAATTTAAATTAGAAAATGAGTGAAATAACTTTCTAATTTAGAAGATTTTTGTATGAAAAATTTTTTATTTTGATAGCAGATATTTAAAGTATGTTTAAATTCTTAATTTTTATGAGAAAGGTAAAAGTAAAAAATAATTATTAATAATATCGTAATTATGACGTTAATGAAAAATTATTAATAATATCAAATACGTAATGCATATATTTGCTATAGATACCATTTCACGAAAAGACAATCACCTGCGTTTTTTCGGGTCTGTCTGCTCCGTCACAGGGTCCATCGTACATTGGCACCTCTAGATCCATCGGTCCGGCACAATGAAAGACTTCCATGTGATGTACGAGATGTTCATTACCCGCTTGAATAGCGGGACCAAATTGTAAGATATGATGCCTGCCAGTAAATATAATATTTTTCTATCTTTTTATATATATTTATATTTATTAAATTTTCTGAGTTGTATGTCTAATACGTACTTCTGTCTTAATGCCGATGGCAATTTATGAACGCGACACCAATAAGTAGTCTCCTGCTTCGGCACTTGAACCCGATGGGCGAGTAACTCGAGCTGCCAGGCGTTCGTGGGAAACTTGGGTTTTTTATGGGACACTCTGTGCAATTCCGTACGGGACATACCCGACGCTTTTGCGTCCGATATCTCGAGACCAGCCAAGGAGGAGAGCGGACCGCGACCGCGGAGCCACACCAGATGTGTGGTACCTCTCTAAAAACGAACATTTTATTCCAATTTCTTTACAGTTTTATCTCTGCTTCGATGAAAACCTTTTTTTCAGTATTTTTAAAAAGTGTTTTGCTTTGTATAAAAATTTTGAGAAAAGTTTTTACCACAACACGAATAAAAGCATTTCTGTGGGTTAAAGATTCAAATATTAATGTTCAAATTTTGTTTCATTCTTACTTATAAAATGCTAAATTTAAAATTTGAAATTTTCTTAAGTCTTTTAAAAATAATTATTATTACGGCACGATTCTTTTAGAAGTTTTTGCATTTTTTCAATCTAGATACCTAAGTTATACTGACCTCAATGACATAATCATGGTCGTCGCAAGTGTCGAATTTGCGAGAAAATGTGAATTTCGTGATATTACCGCGTCTTTTCCATGCGAAGTTCTCACAGTCCTGCTGTGTGTCTAGGTGTAATTTCCCGTCGATATCAGTCCACGAGTCCTACCGATTATTAGTAAGGATAAAACCAATTTTTCATATACGATCTAATATTTTACAATATCGAATATTCTTACTTGAAGATGTATTTGTTGGTGCCAATCGGACCACAGGACGCAGTAATCAGCCGGTTTCAGGTCCCCGTAGTCGGAAAATCCAATCGCGAACCAACTACTCTCATTGCCGACGTAATGAATCTCCACGATTATCAGCTTGTTCATTAAATCCACTCTGGAAAAACAATGACAAGCTGAAAAATGTCTATCAAGTTTCCAATTATAACAGCATTAAAACAATTTTTTTGCTGATATAGACAGATTTCTTGATGTCAGCACAACCAAAATGCATTGCTAATTTTTGTATGTGCTAGAATTTTGGTTGTCACGTATAGAATTTGGAAATTCTGCTTCTGTCAATTAAATTGATTACCTAACAATAAGTGAAATACATGTACATCAGTATTTGCATTTATCTACATCAGCTAATTTTTACACATATATAATTTTTGTTGAAGTTGCAAGATCATTTTTTGTGTGAATATTAAGAAAGAAAGAAAAAGAGATATTCGGAGCGCCGTTATCGCGCTAAAGCCTAGAAATTCGTATTAAAATCCAGCTAATAGCTGAAGTTTTTGTTAATTTGAAAACAATTTTGCTAATAATAATAACGTAAGCAAATTTTAAGAATTTATCCGTTATATTAATAAGTTATTATACTTTTAAGAATTCCAGTAGTTGTACTGTCATACGTCTCAAATACGTGACAGTATTTAAGTCATTACAGTTTTTTTTTCAGGCATGACGATTGATGATATTGTTGTCTCTGACGAAAACTTTTATCAGGATTTTTGCACGAATCGGGACAATTTTTAGGAATTCTGAAATATTCTGATTTTTTAAAATTTCTCTTAATTTACTTTTAAATTACATCTTATAATTTCTATATAATTTAAAAAAATATTTTTTAACCTTTTTTAGGATATTAGGAATTCATTAGTATGAAGAATTCCTGAAAAAAAATTTTTTCTCAGCATTTTTAAAGTGGTCTAATTTGTACAAAATTTGCATGTGAGAAAAATTTTAAAAAATTACAAAATTATATAGAAATTCAGAAAAAATAATTGTAAAATATATAAAAAATTCAGAAAACCTTTTTCACTGAGAACTAAGTTGATAATTATATTTATAACTTTGTATCTACATAGGCCGAAATTAATTAAAATAAAGTCAACAAGAAAATACCACGACAATAATATGTAACAATAATATAATGAATCTTTAAGCAATTAAAAATTAAAAAATATAAATCAAACAGATTATCACACGCGCGTTGACAATTTACGCACAAGTTCTAAAATAATTAAAATTATATTTTTTCCTATAAACGGGGGCAAAACGATCTTGTTCGAGATTGCACCTCCAGTGAAAAGTTGCCTCCGAGCCGAGCGGAACTGTATGCACCGCGTCTCCAATCACATTTTCATCCCTCGAAGAATCGCGCCGGGTCCAACCCGAGTGGATGCTCGCAAGAGCAACTAGCAGAAACAGCATCATTATTAACGTGATAAATTTTTCTTTAAATATTCCTACGAAGCGATGTAGCGAGTGAATTCACCGTGCCTCGCCTTCTATTTGGATTTTCGTTAATTCGACACGAGTCTCACGTTAAATTTTTTATCCCGCGATTTCGTGAGCGTTGTTTACGAAGTTTATAGGATTGTATCGCGGAGTCTGCGAAAGGTGAATCCGCACTGAGGATCCTTACTACGAACTTTTGTATCACGCAGGATTCCGCGCCTGCGGAACGACGCGGGGTGCGCAAACTCGAGAGAACTGGCTTGCAGGTCGGACATCCCTCGCCTTTTATCGAGGATTCAGATTATACGATCGTTGTTCAAGCTATCCGTGAAGTAAGAGTAATTATATTTGAATTTTAATTAACTATTTACTTTTATGTTTATTACAAAAATACTACCAGATTGAATATTAATTAAATGTTTAAATATAAATATAAAAATTAATTTATTTTAACATAATCTCAAGTTGATTAGAAAGATGGCAATATTTTCCAATAATTTGATTGATAACAGATAAGGGAATTAACTATATTACAAATTGCCAATTTAGAATGTTTCTTATATATTGAGCGTCTTGGAAATTCTGGCAGATCTTTTGGAAAGATTCACAAAAGAAAGTTTGCTCAATTTTTAATCGTTTATAATTCAAAACAAATTATAAACATCTTATTATATTTTAATTAATTTAAATATAATATTGTGTTATATGTAATTAATCAATACATGTTCTAATTAATTATAAATCATTAGAGTAAATTTGTAATCACTTAAAGATGTATATGTTATGTATAAATATATATTAATTTTCATTAATTCTGCAGATAATGACTCTTTCTTTGGAATATAAGCAGATAAAGGAAAATTGATTTCATAACAATCGAAGAATCTGTGATTAGAAGGAACTCTATTAGGATATGTGAAGAGAAGGAGAACATCTTCATATATGAGTATATTCTGAGGAACTTATATTGCATTCCATCTGTGGAGCGTGCCTCGCCGACTGGACTGTAATCAAGAAATTCCACGGGACTTATTGCGGCCGAGACTCTTTATTGCGCGCTATTTACGGAAACAATTCAATGTGAGGGAGATGAATTTTAAGAATGTCTGACTGTGAGATATGTGAAGTATTTTTAACTGCGTTTTTTTTTTACTCTAATCAGCATTGCAGCCGCTTACGCAATAACACAAGCAATCAATGAAACTCGCATACTAAAACGATTGTCATTATAGATTTCTTACGTGTAAAATTTTATTGCGAAAAATTAAAAAACTAAACGCCCTCCTAATATTAACCCTAGATAGTAATCACACTAGTGCGAATTTGCACCGCCCGAAATTTCTTTCTTTCGAACTTTCGAAAACTCCTATTTTATTTTAGCTTTTTTAAAATAATTATTTTTTATTTTCAAAAATATATTTATTGCATTTTTAAGGAAATTTTACCCCAGAAAACATGGGCTATGAGTCTAAAATCCTTTTTTCATCATCGAGTTATTCAACTTCATAAATGCAAAATCCCAAATTGCACTAGTGTGGTTAATATGTATAATATATTGAGTTGAGGCGTGATTACTGAGGGTTAAAATTTGCTTATATTAAAATATGTTTTAGCTGTTCGGTCGAGTCTGCGGTTGGTGTATTTTTCATATTATCGTTAATAATCGTTTCATCGTGACGCGCCTATGAGACGCCTTCGGCGAAACAGCTGTTCCCGCTCAACAATTAAGGCTTTCAATTAAAGTCAATCATAGCTCATAAAACTGTCACTTGCAGAAAATAGTTTACGTTTTCGATAACAGATATAACAAGCTCAATTTAAGGGAAATTTGATCCGACTTCTAAAATCAGTAATAAACGTATAAAATTCTTATATCTTTTAATTTCCCTAATAATTTGAACGTTAATTGCATTTTACCGTATCGATGCCGAATTTATTACGAAATTTCAGAAATTATTCGCTCAGTTGAACCGCTACATATTCTTTCGTCATTTTTCAGGTAGATTTCTCAATCGTACTTGGACTGAAGTCAGCTTTGGCCTCGAGATTCCTCATGTGATTCCTACGGGTGCATTCAGTCATCTTTCTTGCACTCCCTATACCTCAATTTTATTATTAGTCACAGCTTCAATTTCAAGACGCGGCTAGAGATAAAAAGAAAACTAGAAACTTTGAGTAAAAAAACTTAATAAAATTTGATCTTAATCTTGACAATTTTTCACTTGAATATGTTTTCTTTCGACATTTGATGCCATATAATTGTCATAGAATTTAATTTTTTCATTTATTCGAAAGATTTTCATATAAAGATAGCTGTAAATGATTAAAATGACGGAGTGCAATGGCTAAGTGCAATAAGTGGCGGCGATCATATGCTGACATTATTATTGAATACAAAAATTGAATTTAAAGCTTATGTCGTTTAAATAAAAATATCTCTTTTGTGTTTACTTAATAACTCAACATTTATGAATTAACATAAAAAGATACAACAATAATTGTTTTACTATTTATTTATTAACTTTTATGTAACAAAACGTTAAATGTAACACAACAACGCAAAGACGGTTCCGCCTCGAATTGAAATTATAAATAGAAAAAATATTAAATATCAAAATAATGTATTAAATATTTTAACGATGAAAACCAAGAAAAATTAATTTTAAATCTTTTTCTTAGTATTCCGTAAAAAAGAACGAGTTTTTCTAGAAACTGGTTTCTTGCTCGTTTTCTTTACTCCGAAGTCAAAAGTGCCTGTTTTACTCTTCCCTAGACGCAGTTCGATGACGCGGCCGTAGTGGGGCACAACGAATTGATGATGACGACAGGACGGAGAGGAAGGGAAGTGGAAATGACGACCAGCTGGCGGCGGTTCCGCCGACAGTCGGGAGAGACGAACGTCGGCGCTTGGATTGGAGTGTCGGAGCAACCAGTCCGGAGCACACGTAAACCACACACACGTGCGAGGAATGTAATCCGTGCCCGATGACCCATCCGTTACCTGTGTACGACGCGCTGCAACTCAGACTGCCAAATTTCATCCAGGGTGAGTGGCGAGCAAAGCGAGCGAGCGAGCGATCGAGTGACTGAATCACGCGAAAGCCACGTGCGGCCTCCATCACGTGGCAAAATCCTATGAAGACGAAATTGCCGGAAAACGCGCGAAGACAATCCCCTCGTGAAAAAATTGCGAAATATATCTTTTTGGAGTTATATAGGAGAAATTGATTTGTAATAAATTGAAAAAACGATTATAAGGGACGACTGTTCTACGGCGAGCGACGAACTTTCTCTACTTCCTCGAATTCCGATAGCTAAGAAATTTTTTGGTGAAGAACACGTCGCTCGTCTCTCTCGGAATATATTTGTTAATTGATTTTTCAATAAATTTGCTAATTATAATTACAATTTTAATTAAAACTCGGAAAACATTAATATATAGAAATTATTAACAACGTAAAACGTAATGGAAAAACGACTAAATTTTATAAATCTTTTTATTAGTTTTCTTTGTCAGAATATAATTTGTCTGATAAAATATCTTATAATGTTTAGTCTTTTGGTGCTTTTCCGGGATTCTCGTGTGCAATGATATTTCTTCGATATCAAAAGCAACTTTGCAATCATTTGCGCATCGATGCATAATATCATTCACGTCGTATATTTTTTTATGCAAGTAATGTGCACGAGGTCGTTTCGTCCGTCGCGAAGCCGGAGGTTTCGATGCCTCACGGTCACTGCCAAGAATTTTTCGTTGTCGAGTAGTAAATTACTCACCAGAAGAGTATACTAAAGATCTAGATACGAATACAACAAAGATTCAAGAAATTTTAATGTAATAACGAACAAACCAATAGAATATTCTTTAAAATCATTTTATTTTGTCTTAAATAATGAAAGGTTTATAAAAAATTACAGAAGAATATTAAAACACACACATACACACACACACACACACACACACACACACACACACAAATTGTATGAAATATGATAAAGATATAACTTGTATAATTATTGATCTTAAAGATCGATTTCTTACTTTTTAACATATTATTGTTCTATTGATAATTATTAGGAGAATAAAACCAGAATAATCATCTGCACTGAAAAAAAAATTTACTAGATTGAAATGAATATTATTTTTAGTATGATAATTAATATTTAAATAATGAATTTTTTAATAAATTAAACAAATAAGTAATAAGAGTTTCTGTAGCAAATTCTTATTTGCTTGCACACAGAATTTTATTTATTATAATATATGTAAAAATTTGTGTATAAAAGGATAATTTTTTCCACACTATCGGAAGGAAAAAAATATTCGATACGCTACTGCGATAAGTGCACGGCACTCCTTCCTGTTGATAACATTTTTGAAATGCGAAACGCTTATCTATTAAAATGTAAAACCGGTAAGTTCCGTAAAATTTTCCTCGTTGCAGTAAATCAATTTACGCTGAAACATTCCGCTTGTTTATCACTTTGTGATGAGACAATTAAGTTAACACTTTGCTTGCTGATTTAATATGTACATAAAACGTTCTTTTAATATGCTTATTTTTTGTTTTTTTTTCCTCATAAAAAAATTTATATGAAAATTACTTGTCGTACGACATTGTTGTAAAAAAAGAATGCGCTAAATGACGTTAGGAAACTTTATCATATCTTATGAATATTTACCTTGTGCTAAGTCACCAACCACGAAGCGATAAGTGTTATAACAAAACCCGATGACGCGCAAACTACTATTTGCGGAATATTTCGCAAGTCGCGAACTGTGACGTTTTTGAGCGCAGATCTCGCCTGCGCGATAGAATACATACGTGCGAGCGGACAATTTTTTAATCGTTACGCTGTCTCTCATTTCTGCTAACATTTTTTTTAAATCACAACTGTACTTTTCTGCGCGTTTTCCTAATTAAACAGGAACAAGTTAAATCTCGTACGTGACCTCTCGCCCAGAAAGAGGAAAACAGCTTACTCAATTCCGCACGAGCGTCGTTTGAGTTTCCGTCGAAAGCAATCGCACGCGATTTCAGCGAGAAACAAAAAATGGGCATGCGATATCGTATTTCGCGAGGGGCGCAACCTCGGTTGGTGATAAACGATTATGCAATGCGTCACGTAACGGTATTTTGATAAAATAATTAGTAAGTGCATGACGATATTCTTCGGAGAGTCTAGCTAATCTTTAACGATAATATGAGCGTCAGCCAACCTTCATCTTCGATTTGCAAGTGACTAATCTGATAGCAATTCCGTTTTCAAGAATTACCTGCACTTATTATCGAGTTCGCTCGTTCAGTGCCAAATGCACCGGACGCGATACGTAAAATCATATAAAATGTCAATTTTTTATAATCAACTTTTATTATTATTGCTAAGAGAATTGAATATAATAAATTCCGCTTTATCATATTTTTTCTCGTTCTTATCAGTTTATAAGAAAGGCAAAATCGTTCGATTATGATATTAATTTTCTATATATTTATAAAATTAATTTCTATATATAAAAAAATGCACTACTGAAAAGAAGATACTTAAATAAATATATTTCCTTCCTGGAAATTCATACTGTCGAAATTGATAAAGATTGTTGACACAGTTGCGTTCGTCACATAATAAAAATTATGATAGAAATAGGTAGAGAATATAAGTTAGAAATTGTGTAAAAGAAATGGTCAAATAAAGCGATATTTTTAGAAACTTCTTTTATTGTTGCAGAGACGGGAAAGAGAACTACGGGCGGTCTTTGAGGAAGCGCCATAGAAAGCCCGCAGTGGATCAGGCGTCGGTAATCGATGGGTTGAGAACGCTCTTTGTCATTTTTTTTTCTTCTTTTTGGTTATTGAGGTGTGTAGCTTACCGATGAGCCATGCTGAAGGTGGTCGGAGCCTCGTGGCTGCAGACGCGCATCTCCACTTACATCATCGGCGCCTTTGCCCTCCTCGGCATCGGCGCCATTATCCTCGGCGAATATGGACTTATGAAGTGAGTCTATCGCAGCACTAATTTTCATAATCTAATTTTAATTGTTTTGATATCTTAGAAAATCCAATTCAGCGAAAGTAAATTTTTCAACCTTTCTGCAAATAATAAATAGATCGAACGATGTATGATGCGTGTACATTATAGTTTCACTTAAAAAAATTTAGAATTTGTGACATTTAAGAAATACACATCAATCGCGAATAAAGATATTAGTTTTCAAAAATTAATCTTGAATAAAAAATAAACGTTTTCCTTAATATTTTCTAATCGGCAATGCTTTTGCAGTGTTGAGAACGATGGAACGTATTCGGCCACTGTATCGTGGAATCACAAGGGAGGATATCGCATCGACTTTTGGGGTCAAGGCAACGACCTCGCTAATGTGCGATTGAATGCTGCCCGTGCCTATTACAAGACCGACATATTTGAAATTGGGTAGGTCAATGTCGTCGAGCGGAAGAAATATACAGTCACGTTTCTAAGAGATATTTGCTTTCCAGTGGCAAAAGAAATACGAAACTATGCGAAAGTTATTTCCCCGATCTTATTTAGTTAACTATTTTTTAAAACATTTGTTTGGAGCGAGTCACAATAATTTTGATATATTTTACATTTCTTTCGTTATTTAATATTACAAAATATGTATACCTATCGCACATTCTTAAAAAAGTCTAACATGATGTAATTAAAATGGTTGATATATGGATTGCGATGACAGACATATAGCAGTTCTTTTCCCAGATGTAGCTCTATATTTATGATCCTCTAAATAGCCGTATAAATATCTTTTGACGTGAATCAAAATCCATAGAAACCGTACATTCACAGAAAAAAAGAATATTCTTGTTTTAACAATATCTCCAGTTTCAAAACGGAAATCTTGAAATGAGAATATATCGCGTTAAATCAAAAAGATTTACTTGAATAAAAATTTATTTCAAAATTTTATATAGTTTAATCAAGAAAATAATATTCTTGTTATTTAAGAATAATTTTCTTGAATGGAAAAGAAAAAATATTGGATAAAAAATACTACATGTTTAAATCAAAGATTATAATTTTCTTAGAATAAAATTATCAAAACAATTATATTATATTTTTGAAATAATACTTATAGTATTGAAATAAGACTATATCTTGAAATCCAAGGTTTTTAAATTTCTAAGAAGATTATATATTGTTCCTTATATATGAAACAAGGATCGCGTTAATTTGAATACATAAGTAATTTTTTTCCGTATTTGCTTAACACTATTTATTTTAACGCAGTTCTCATATAGTTCCGGACGCGTACAATAATTTTCTAAAAAGTTCCGGTGATATAAACAATTAAAACATTTTTTAAACAATTATTTTGCCCGAAAAACTTGAATTTTGAGGGCTAGACGTGAGATGCTGGTCGAATATCGACAGTTCTATTTCTTTTAACGCAGTTTCCATATAGATACGGACGCGTACATTAATTTTCTAAAGAGTTCCGGTGATATAAATAATTAAAACATTTTTTTAACAATTATTTTACCCGAAAAACTTGAATTTTGAGGGCTAGACGTGAGATGCTGTCTCTCCCGGTCTTTCCCCGTCTCTCCCCGTCTCTCCCCGTCTCTCCCGGTCTCTCCCCGTCTCTCCAGGTCTCTCCCCGTCTCTCCCCGTCTCTCCCCGTCTCTCCCCGTCTTTACCCGTCTCTCCCGATCTCTCCCCGTCTCTCCCGGTCTCTTTCCGTCTCTCCCGGTCTCTCCCCGTCTCTCCCGGTCTCTCCCCGTCTCTCCCCGTCTTTACCCGTCTCTCCCAATCTCTCCCCGTCTCTCTCCGTTTCTCCCCGTCTCTCCCCGTCTCTCCCGGTCTCTACCGGTCTTTCCCCGTCTCTCCCGGTCTCACTTACAATCAAATCAAAGACGATTCCGCAGATTTTACGCACAACGTAGGGGATCAATTAAAATAAGCATGACGAATATATTCCAGATGGTCCATTATCGAAATAGAAACATCATCAAAGTATCCAGACACTGTTCAAGCTTATGCGGCCGGTTTGTTAGAGGGTAGCTTGACCTGGCAAATAATCTATCATCATTGGCACAATACCGTCAATGCTGTTTGTGAGAAATGGGCAGACGAATGTCAGAAGCTGATGCGATTCCTTCATGAGAACACCGCCATCGTTCGCGAACGTGCCGAGCGCTTGGCAGCTATGGATCCATTCTGGCATATGGTAAAAAAAAACAGCAAATGGGAATTAAGATTAAGAATCATTTGGAATATCGCGTTTAAATTCAATAAAATATTTGATATGTAGATTTTTTTTTTTTTGTGCTAATATCTTCAAGTATATATTTACTTTTATTGCTTTTAAATGAAAGAGTCAGTCAATATCCTAGAGTGTCCTAGACAGATATTGCAGAAGTAATTAAAATAGAATATTTTAAGTTTATCTTGAGATTTTGAGAATACGGCTAATCCATTATATTATTTTCGATCACAGGTGCGGCTGTTCTACGTTCAGCTGGATGGTTTGGAGGCCGGCTGGAAATTCGCGGTTCGTCGCAGCCGGCAGACAGTAGAAATGAGCAAGGAGCATTTCCTCTGGCTGGCAATGGCTGCAGACCTACCGGATCTCGAGCGAACGCTGAACGGTTCCTATAACGAATACATCAAAGGCATGATTTTTGTAAAAAGTTCATTCCGTGAAGGACAAAAAGGACCGTTGATAGCTATTGGACATACCACTGTTGCACCGTAAGTTATTACAATCTAGTACGCATTTTCAGTGAGAAACATTATTTATATTTTGAAAAAAATCAAAGAAATTCAAGGAAATTCAAAAGAAAATTGAAAGCCTTGATTAATTTTATTTCAAAATATGAGAAAAATATTTTTAATTCGTAACTTTAACGTTTTTTTGCTGCGAGGAAGGTCGAGAGATAGTATAGGTATGCTATTATTTGTTAATAAATAAAAGCACTTTTTATTTATGCATATGGAGCTATCGTCTCACATGTTCTCTTTTACAGATATGCCAAGATGTTGCGGTTGTTGAAGAGGTACACCTTTGGTTACCATGTTCTGCCAGTTTCAAAAAACTCCGCGTCGGTGCCAGGCGGATCCATCGTAATGTCATCTTATCCTGGTGCTCTGTCGTCTCACGACGAGTTCTATTTGATCCAAGGAGAGAATCGCGAGCTCATTGTCGCCGGAACGCCATTGACGGTCTCTAATCGCAGCCTGTGGAATTTTATGAGCGAAAAGGACCAGGTAAACGGAACTTTTCACTCTTTGATTTCTATACTTTTCATTTATTGCAGTTATATTTGTATATATATCGGAAGATGTTTATATAAACAGTAACTTAATGACGAAATGATAAATTTTGAATTGATTTCTATTTGTTATCACTTATCAGTTACCCCCAAAAATATTTTGCTGATTTACAGATTTCTTGATATCGCAACCAAAATGTATCGCTAATATTTGTATCAGCTACAATTTTGGCTGTCACGTATAGAGTTTGAAAATTTAGCTTCTATCAGATTGATAAGGTGCAATACGTATCACAGTATTTGCTAATTATTTATCTATTTTAGCTACATTTTACACACATATAATTTTTGTTGAGATTGCAAGATTCTTTTTTGAGTGGTTTCTTGGAACACATTAAGTCACAATCTATTAATTTTATTTTTCACAGGTGATGTCATCCGCGAGGGTTATGGCGGCGAATCGTCTGGCGATGAACGAACAGTCCTGGTCTCGCAGCATGTCATTGCAAAATGGTGCCGATGTGGCGCGGCTATGGGTCACTTTGGAACCTCGTGACGGCATTGTCTGTCTTGTCGAACAATTGCCAGGACTTATTCGGCCGACGGATATCAGCAAAAAGATTATCAATAGTGATGTGCTTTGGGCCATCAGTGAGACTCAACTTTCCGAGATCAACGTGGCAATTGGCGAAAATGAGGTGGAAGAGGAGGAAGAGAAGAAGGAAGAGGACGATGATGAGACAAAAAACGAACTGGTCACGAGACTACAGAGCAACATCACTACGGCAAAAAACTTTAGGAAGCTGATGCAAGACTACAGTCACGAGAAGTTTATCAATGAAGATGAAGATCAATCACGAATTTTAACCAAAAGAGGAAACCGCGAGAAAATTGATCTACCATTTGGCATAATCGACACGAAGACTGTTCTGGCCAATGCTGACGGTGTGGAAAGTTTCGAAGCCATTTCCGGGCCGATCGTGCTAGACTCCACACAGCCGTTTCAATGGTCGACAACTTTCCCCAATGTCTCGCACATCGGCCAGCCCGATATCTTCAATTTCGACAGCGTTACTCCTCTGTGGGTTTGGCTCTGAGTCATAATCATCTAAATATGCACAAACAATGTTAGAAATAAAAAGGTAGCTCTTTGAATTTTTATTAGAAATAAAAAATAAATCTATAAACTACAAGTAAAACAATTTAGCTGTAAAATAATAAACTATCAAAAATTTTAATATTTATAAAACGCTAAATTTTTTTAGATGATCGAAAAGTCTTCGCTGAATCTGGCTGAATCCTTTTACATTTTAATTAAATTTGAGAGACAGCTGGCTCATATGTTAGTTACCTACTGTGTGAAATCTTAAAACAAAATAAAGCAAAATAAATTTTATTGTAAGACATTTATTTCCAATCCTTCACTTATTTCCTTTCTTTGTTATTTTAACTATATAGCAGTGATAATTAAGAAAAAAATAAAGATAACTAATAACTAATAATAGTAATTATCTATATAATTATTTTTATAAGATTAAAAGAAATATATTTTACATTATTTAAATATGATAAGATTCTTTGTATTTATGTATAGTTCAAATAACAAATAACATTTTAAATGTGTAAAAATATAAATTGTTTAAAAATTGTAATGTGTAGATGCAACGCATGTACATTATTGCGATTACAATTTTGCAACTTTTACTTTTGAAATAATTCTATTTTCAAGATTTTCCTTTCACTTATGTTTGTATATGTACTTATTATTTATGTCTGTGTTTTATAATTATGAAACAACAATGCGGTTGCTGCTGTGCAATACATGAGGTGTTTATTTTATTTCTTGTTAGGTATTATATTTAAAAGAGAAAAAACATTTTTAAAAAATTATTTTATTATTCTGATATATCGTTAATAATATATTTCAATATTTATTGCAGTGCTATATCTTTCTAGAATATTACGTGTAAAAGAACGATTATGAATAAAATGGTTAAGTTAAATAGAATGATCTTAGTGTGTAACTAAATTGATAAATTGTTAATAAATTTTGTTATTTTGTAATGTGGCACTCGTTCACAAGAGCGTTTAAACAGAATCCGAAAAAATGATTACGTATACTATTTATATATTATATATATATATATATATTCTAACTAAATAAAGTTTTATTTCAACATATCTACAAGTCTCTTGCAAAATGAAAAGAAAATTGCTCTACTTGAAACCCGCAATTTTGCGGTGAGTGTAATTAGTTTAATAAGCCGTAACTATCACTGGGGTTAGTAGAATGTTATTAGGTGGATGCGGTCTGCAGGTAGGGCGCAAATAATAAATCTGATAATGCAAAACATCCGTATAAAAGCGAGCGTAATGTTTAACCGTTAGCATACGCGAAATGCTTATGCTACCATCAAAATGGGTAAGTTATCTTAACATTATTATCTCTTTATTCGTTTTTATTTCAACGCTGCATTGTTATAATTTTTAGGTAATATATATTTTATTGGTGATCAATTGCGCTGGCGCACGCTGGTCGCGTGTCAGTCGTCAAGCAGGATATTCCTATCAGCGACCGAATGTACCATTCTCGTTACCAACAGAAACAAATAGTCAACAAGGATATCCAAGTTCTCAACCTAGTTATTCTTATCCTGCACCACCACCACCACCACCACCACCACCACCACCTCCTCCTCCTCCGCCGCCACCGCCGCCGCCGCCGCCGCCGCCGCCTCCTCCTCCGCCACCACCTATTTACCTACCACCTTCACCACCACCACCACCACCTCCTCCTCCGCCACCGCCACCACCACCTCCTCCTCCGCCGCCACCACCACCTCCTCCTCCGCCGCCGCCGCCTCCTCCTCCGCCACCACCTACTTACCTACCACCTTCACCACCACCACCACCACCACCACCACCACCTCCTCCTCCTCCTCCTCCTCCGCCGCCGCCGCCTCCTCCTCCGCCACCACCTGTTTACCTACCACCTTCACCACCACCACCTCCTCCTCCGCCGCCACCACCACCACCACCTCCTCCGCCGCCACCACCACCACCTCCTCCTCCTCCGCCACCGCCACCACCACCTCCTCCTCCTCCGCCGCCGCCGCCGCCTCCTCCTCCGCCACCACCTATTTACCTACCACCTTCACCACCACCACCACCACCACCTCCTCCTCCGCCACCGCCACCACCACCACCACCACCTCCTTCTCCTCCTCCGCCGCCGCCGCCGCCGCCACCACCTCCTCCTCCACCACCTAGATACATACCTCCTCCATCACCGCCGCCACCACCACCACCACCTCCTCCTACACGCCGTACATATCTACCGCCACCTCGGCCACCACCGCCAGTTGTGTCAACACCCGCGCCTACTTATTTACCACCATACGGACAACAAGGAACGATCGCTGGAACATCAGCTACATCAAATGCAGGTGCTTCTTCATTTTCCCCCAGTTCTTTGAATAGTGTTCCGAACTTTCCGACAAATGGTGTGGTAAAATTGAGCGGACCAGCCGGCTCAAGTTTCGCGACCGCCTCAAGTTCGGCCAGTGCGTCCAGCGGAACATTCACTGGGCAACAAAACTATCCGAGCCAACCTTCCGCCTCTATTCCTGCAGCCCCAATTGCGAATTATCCGTCTTCCACATCGGGATATCCCTCTGTAACACCAGGCTATCCTTCAGCTACTCCAGGATATCCCGCAGCAACACCAGGATATCGTTAGCCCTGTCACTGGCTGTGTTAAATCGTCTTGAAAAGTATGCGGTATTTATTCCTCATCAGTGGAACAGATCAATCATATTTTTAACATATCCTTATAATCGACAAAGTGATAGATTCATAATAAATGTATATACAAGCACAATAGTTCTCTTTCTCGTAGCAAATAAGGTGAATCAATAATCTATTTAAGAAAACATCTTCATATTTTAACAGTAAGACGATTGAGACACTCACATAAATTTGACTAACGTTATTTAAACATTATTGAAATTTTCAATTACATACAATTTGTGTTTCCTCGTTAAATCATTTCACATAGAACAAATATTACATCTGCAACGATTCAATAAATATCAGAGATATCTTTAAGATAGTCCATCGCAATTTTCTATAAACATCTAACAAGCGGACGATTAATCATCTTAAATATATCCCAAAGTTATTTACCGACTATATTAATGCGGATCGTATTTCGCTATGCGAGGAAGGATATTGGAATGATTTTCATCCCCTGCTGTGTAATCGATCTATTAGGAACAGTCGGCGAAACTTCTTATTCGGTAAAAAACTACAAATCAACGTAAGATTAGACTATGAGATGCGACACATCGGCAGTGTAGGCAGCGGGCGACAATCGGATGTCGTCGGAACGGGAGATTGGCCGTTGTCTCAGGTCGCTGTCGCCGGGCCAGGCGCGACCCGGACTACGCGAGCCCATGTTCGACCTGGCGACCGTGTCGACCGCCAGGCTCACCGTCGCAGGATCGTTCAGACCGTTACTCTGAATCCTCCGCTGCGTGCTTATCGATGCCCGCAAGGTTTTCCGTTTCTGCGTGAAACAATAAATGTAATAGTTTATAGCAAGAGAGATATGTAGATCAATGTCCATTTCTACAAATGTAGATTAATTTTTATCTCGATTTAATTTACTTATTATCTTTTTATCTAATTCTTTTAGAATTAGAAAATAAAATAAAATAAAATAAAGTAAGCTAAATTAATATTTTAAAAAATTGTTTAATAAATAAGCTCGGGAAACGAGAGCGCTGCTCTTAAAACCGAATATGTAATAGAAGTTGCTTAGTTAATTACTTGGACTAATTTGACGTAATTGGATTCTACTTCAACTTTTTTAAATTTATTAAATTAAATCACCTCAATCATTCCTCGCCACTTGTCCGCCGCGTGTCTCGCTAGTTCCATCTTCCTTTGTTTGCGTATTTGGTGTTTCTTATATGCCATTTCGATTATAATTAGTGCAACTCCACCGCCGATACCAACACCGACGACGATGAACACCCCTGCCATGTTTTCTAGGCCAAGGGTGTTAGGCATCTTCTCAAATTGCTCGCATTGTTGTATGTTGCCTTGCAAGATCCAAAGATTGTCGAGGCTCTCCATAAAACCACCTGCAAAAGTTTTTTTTAATACAAATTTAAAATTAAACTTGATACATTCCTCAACGTAATTTAATATTTAAAGTTTCATATTAACTTTGCACTCGCACAAAATTTATAGAATTAGCAAAAGTAACAAATCTCGCTGTACGGAAAAAATAGAAAATGTGAATATAAAATATAAAAATGCGTCGAAAATTGTTGCTCACTTTCGTGAAAGTCTAAAATCGCCAATGTCACAGCGTCCGCCCAAGGCGATCCTTTTTGCAAACCGATTCCGTAACCCGAACGGCCGAATAATTCGCCAGCCGTCACCAACTCGCAATCTTGGGCCGCCTCGAATTCTAGTCGCGAGCTATCCCAAATGAACGCCATTAACTTCCTAGATAAGAAAAGCCAATGTAATCGTCGTGCGACTACTTATCACAAATATATTAAATCCGTGACATGGTTATTAATATCAATAAAAAATTTCAATTAATAATTAAAATTATTATTAAATTACCGATTTATATAACATATGAAGTCGAAGATATTTGAAGCAGGTAGATTCAATATAAATTTAATATCCAAGGCTTTTAATTTAAGCGGAAGGTTGACAATCTCAAAAATTAAAATGTACGCTCACCCAATTTTAATGTCGCGAATCGCGTCTTCGGCAGTGTCGTAATTATTCGCCTCCATTGTACGATACATATTGGACAGTTCCACCTGACGTCTGAAATACATGTCCACGGCGGACCCCTTCACAGTCGCGCATGTCAAATTCTCCATCGTGTTTCTGAGCTTTACAAACAAACGTACGTTGCATATGAAATACATTTAACTTCGATGCATTATTTTCGACAGCTAACGTAGTTAATTTTAAACAAAGAACATCATATACCGACTAGACTGGCCAAATTATTAATTGCTGTTACATAATGACGTTCCGACCTTAGCTTTAGATCCTTTTAGGTAGTTAATTTTAATTCTTACTCGAGCATCGTTAATGCCGGTGAGCTTAGTTTTTGGTCGCTCCAACACGAGGAACGCCGCCAAGTTAGCGGTGTACGATGCTACGATGATCATAGCGAATCCGGCCCACACCATTCCCAGCACGCGCGCGGAAAAACTCCGTGGAGTGCCTGCAAAATTTAATAAAAAGTCTGATTAACGATTAAACGTTATCTAATTGTAATACATGCGTGATCTAATTGCAATACATGACCGATTTAAACCTATACAGCATAGAATACAACGTCATCTTTCAGTGACATTGCAGTTACAACCTTTCAACAATATAGTAGCAAAGTTATATAGTAATTAAATTATTCTGTGTTACATTAGAAGATTTTTTTCTAATCTTAAACTTCAAATTTGGAATTTTCTTTCTAGCTTTCTCTCTTGCAATACTCGATCAAATAAAAAGAGGACCATGAAAGAGTGACACCTTACCTTCTCCTATACCACTGTTCAACAATACACCCCAAGCGAACCAGATAGCACTGGATAGATTGAGAGCGTCTTCCTCCGTGCCGTCGGTGTTGGCCAGTTTGAATCTGCCAAAGGGCGAAAACCGATCGAGCAGATACAAAACCAGCGCCACTACGTGCACCGATACCATCACGAGGATCCAAAGAGTGTTGCTGAACGGTTGCAAGAAAGAGACCAGAGTGGAAGACCTCGAGGGCTGAGCACAAAAAATTTACACGTTTATTTTTACATAAAAATGTATTGTAACATCTTTTTTATTTCACACAGAGTTAAGAAGAGACGCGTACCTTCTTCTCGAGGATAGTGATGCCCTGATACTTGAACGGCTTACTGAACTCGATAAACTCGGCACGTTCAGGATTGATCGTTAACGGTGCGACGATCATGTCCGCCCGTTCGTTGACTATCTCGCCAATAAGACCCGTCCATTCTTTTTTTCCTCCGACTTATGATTTTGAACAAGAAAGGAGCAGGAAAAAACACAAGGTAGAGATTCGAATTATTCATCTTTCGAGACTTAAGAACTAATTTCGAAATAGAATCCATATGAATTCTTTAGATACTTATATATTTTTTTTAATTTAATACTTTATATTTACACACAATTTTATAATTTAGTTAGATTATTTACCCGAAGTGTTTTTGATCATGTAGCTGCCAAACTGACCATCCGGCGACAGAGCTAAGCTATACGTGAAGTTAATTGTTTTCGCCAGTTCTTTCAATAAATCCACGCAGTATCCTTTGCAACAAAACATTTGTTTATCTGTTGAAAAGAAAAAGCGAATTACATTCCATTATATTTTTTAAGTAGTTTCAAATGCTGTTTAATCCGACACCAATTTTTCCTTAATAAAAACTGTTGAACTAATTATCGTGACAATTTGGACCAAACTCTGATAAAGTTACTCGGACATTAATTCAAGTAGAAATCCTTACAATATAAGCTAGCAACGCACCGTCCGTCATATTGAAGTGCGGACATACAATCTCTTCAGGCAGACATTTATCCTCGTTATCGGGTAATTCCCGAACGTAAACGAACGGCTTTTCTTCGATGGTCAGCACCTTGAGGTGCGTGGGTATCATAAAGCCTTCCGGTTTGATCTTTAAACGACCTGGCCATATGATATTGGATTCGTTCGCTCGCAGCTTCATCTTGGTGCCATTCTATATAGCAACAAAGATACATTACGTTCGAAAGTTAATTTAATCTTAACGTAATTGAGTTAATTAAGTTAATTTTTCTTTATATAACTTTTAACGTAACTAAATTAATTTTATAAGACATTAACTTAATTTAGTTTAAAAAAATACTAACTCTTACTCGATCCTTACCAAATACTCGCTAATCTTTTCGCTTTCTACTCACAGCAGGATAAAAGTACTGGCCGACGGACACCTGCGCCTTGTTGTTGTCCAGACCTGTGTACTGGATGTTGATTATGTCATACTCGGCGAATATGCGATCTCCGTTATCATCAAATGCCACTCGACCTGTTAAACCATGCGGCAACACTTGCCTGCGAATATACCTGAAGAGATAATCACAAATTATGAGGGCAATGCGATAAAGCTTTTCATTATACTAAATTCAAAGTTTTAACGAAGAAAAAAAGGTTTCTCGGAAAACGATAGAATGATCGTACTGGAAAAGACTCTTGCCGGTTTCCCATATGGAACCTGAATCGCTGCAATCTTTTGGCGCCTCCGTGATCTTCTCCGTCTGATTCATCGCTCGCAACGCGGACACGAGGACGTATCTGAAGATTACAGAGAAACAGATGCAGGGAAGATACATTTTTAAGGAATTATTTTTTGGAGTAAGACCAATCAAATTGCAAAAGAAATTCTTAAAAGAAATAAGCCTCCTTTACAGCACAGAAGACAAGATGAATTTTAACACTTACAATAACATTGCAATATTTCAGTAATATTTTAGGAACGTTGCAAAGTTGCTGTTCTGTGGTGTATGGGATTGATATTGATTAGGTAAACTGAAGGCGTGTGTATTAATAACGGACAAATAACTATACTGACAGGCTGTCGGTTATATGCGAGTTTTCCTGGGTAGCGTTGATCAGCTTCAATCCCAGCAAACCGTCCGGCGCGTTTGACGCATCCAATGCCTGTTCGGTGACAATCCATACGTAACCGGCGCCGGTCATGTTCAGATTGGCAGCGTCGTTGAAGATCACCTCTGCATCCTTTTTCCTGGTACACATACAAAAAAGTTTATTTAGCTATCTCCGCAATCGAGGTTTACATGTAGAGTGACGAACAAAATTGCAGAGTAACGTACGTTAATATTTGTGCGCTTATATTTGTTATTTTAAAATAAAAATTCATACTTAATTTTCCACAGTTCTCGAAATTCGAAGTGAATGTCGATAGATACTTACGAAGCATACATGAGGTAGACTCTCGCCTGTGCGCCCTTCATGTCCCTCAATTGCTCCTCGAAATTGTGTAATCCCGGTTCGAATTCGATAACTGATTCAACCTGAAATGGTGATCACATTAACAGAAAATTTGTGTTTTTACTTATATGTAATGTAACTGTTGAAATTAATAATTATTGATAAAAATGTAAGGTCTATAAATTATAATATAATTAACAGTTAAAATAGAATTGTATAAGAGTGAACATATTAATAAAAAATATAAATATGCAACATACCTGCACTTTTATCTCTACATCATCTTCCAAATTCTGCGACGTCGTCTGGAAACGTCCGAGGAGCGCGCGGCCGTCCGTGTCGGAGCTATGGATGAAGATAATCTTCATGTAATTGAAGTGTTTCAGCAGTTCCACCCAGACATCCGCTTGATGGGAATACGGTGGTACAGTGCGCAAAAATGACACATGGATATTCTGGAAGAAAACGTTGCCGTTTAGCAATCGCGTCAATCGAACGTAACGTAGAATCAGTCGTTTTTAGAAAAGCTAGATCTGAAAATAATTATTGTTAGACTATCAAAATATATAAACAGACTGTCAAAATAATTATGTAGAATGTTCAAGCTGCTTGCTAGAATATCAAGATTTTTGCGGAATTATTTATTATGCTTTTATATAATTATTTTGATGTTTAACGAAATTATTTTCAGATTTCTATCTATAGAAATTTTTAGATATTTCAGCAAAACCTTTTTTTACGTATGCGGTTTAGTTTTACGTATTAATTTGTCTTAATTTTCATATATTGTTAAATCCTAAAAATTATTTCTTTTATTGTCCTGCGTACTTTATCCGAGAAGGCGGAGTCCCTGGACGATATGCCGATCACAGGGATGTGATAAAAGCCGCTCGTATAGGAAACCGCCGCCGGCGACAAGTCGCCTGTAAGCGGATGCGACACCACCACTGCGTATACCTGTTCGGCTATCAAAGATCTGCAAACGCTCAATGCAGTTCTGATAGGATTGGAGTCCATCTCGATTACCGTATGCTTGTACGTCACCCCTTTATTGACGTATTGAAAATCAAAATTGAGATGCTGAAATTGAGGTACATATATTTGCATATCATATATATATTATATTGCCTACAATTCATTTTAAGCAATAAACTTAGCAATTATTCTAAGTCAAGTTATCATACATACATATCGTTAAAAAAGTCTAATACAGTATTATTACATGTTATTGTTATAAAACAATTATAATTAATCTTACGTCGATTGTTTTCTGGAAATGCTCTTTGCTATTCGTATTGGAAAGGACCCCGCCGATATTGAAGAACCTTGGATTGTTATAAGTCATCGTTCTGGCGAGAACAAGTCCTAAACGCGGAGCATTGTGCAAAATAATGAAGATGAGTGACAGCACGGTCTTTAACCGTAATCTCGTCATTGTGCAGCCACCCTATAAACAAATTCTCAGAATCATAAACCAATAACTTCTTTGAAGATTAATATTGGACTTTTATTTCTTAGCTAAATAAGGTAAAATAATTTATAGTTACATATTATATTTTTCAATATTTGTGTTAAATTAATTTTCTTTGTTAGAATTAAGATTATAATAATAAAGTATTATCAATAATAAAACAAAAGATGATTAGAAAACTATCAACACTTTGGAGATCTTTTTTATATTTTTAATTTTATTTTAAAAACTTGATATTAATACATATAATGATGTATAAGAGTTGATATTTTAATAATGTAAAATTTTCGAAATTAAAAAATTATTTATTAGAATCTTTAGTCTCTCTTTAAACATATTAAATTATATTTTTATTATAGTTTAAAATCTTAAGATGTTTCCAATATTAAACTCCGCTCTCTCCTTTTTTTCTTAAAAATAAACTTACGTGTGGAGGGACTGTTTAATTATAAATTATAATTTCTTTGCTACGCCTCATTTATTACTAAAGATCAAAAGAGTAATTGGATCATTGACGCGTTTACATCCCTTTCTAGGGTAAACAGCCTCCGCCCATTTTCGTAATGAAAGTTTTCGTATTTTCACAACGTCAAGCAAAACACTATTTCAACTTTTGCTTTTCTTTCGTTCGTTTTCGGTACAAATTTATGAATCAAGGGTTTACGTGTGTGTTGGTATAATTTAACTTGTACGTTTATTTTTTTTTTGCATTATACAAACACGTATTCGAAAATCATAATCGCTGATGTATTCGAAAATTTCACTGGGCGTTTTAATCGTGGCCTACACATCTTAATATAGGAAACTCAAGCAAGCTTACTCACGTATGATTTCTGACGGTTTATTAAATGCACCCTATCTTAGATATCCCCGCCCAATTTCTCTGGAGCGAGACAGATCTCGAAGGATCCACTCGGAATCTACTACTATTTGTTACATGTCAAAACCGGTCCACGCCCGAGGGAAGCGCACCTTGGAACAGCCCAAGCGCTAATGCCAAGCCTCGAAATGGAGCGCGAGCGCAAGGGGATGGAGATTTGTCATTGATCCAGTCGGATGCTGCGCGTAGAAGTTACCCCCGCCACGAGGTTCGATCGAGAAATCGCCAAATTCAAACGATGCTTATCAAAACAATCGCTGCGATGAATTGTGTTTCAACGTTTATTACTATTATTCTCATTGTTGGTATTTTCTTATTTACCGTATAAGTTTATTTTATAAACAGTTTTGATTATAAGCAGTTATTATTAGCATTATGAATGGGAAATAGATTAACAAGAGAAATCGATTCTTTTTTTTTTTCGACAAATTTATCAAATAGTATTAAGTAATATAATCTAATATATAATATAATTATACAACAAAATTAAATAGTTAAACAATCGGCATGTCACCGTTTGTTTAAATCTCATTCACGTGTAATTAAATTATAATCTGAATGTCGCAATTTCACAGAATGATTATCTCTGCGCAAACTTGTTCCACAATTGCTGTTACCAGGTAATTGCGGCAATCGAGGGTGAACGGTGCACGCTAGATGACGTAATGACAGGCGAAGGCCGACGTCTAGGAGACAATCAGCTTGCGACCGCAATGCGAAGCGCGCTTTCTAATGAGATTTTAGATGTAACGTTTTGTGAACAATTAGCAATTTACTTTAGGTAGAGGATATTGCAGGAAATTCTCATCGAAATAACAAATGATACGTTTGAGACGGCAGTATGTAAATTCTGCGATTATCAGTGTAGTCGATCGCAATTTTCGACTCAAAAGTACTTATTATATTTCTATGAATAACTATGAAATGTATTAGATCTCTGTAAAATGATTATATATCCGACGACATTACGAAATGTCGTGTTCCAAAAATTTGAAATGGTTCTGTACCATAGACATCTGTCGATTTAACTAAGACATTAAAAAAGTATCATATCAAAGTTATACGATACTTTTGCAAAGATATTTGTCAAAATGTCTTTTTACCAAGACAGTTATAATTCATCCATGGTTATTAATATTTCGTGTATATAAAATCTTAAGAGTAATGATTGGCACTTTATCTCTTTCAGCACAGAGTTTGGAATTTCTGCTATAAATAGAAATATCTATACGCCTACACTAGACGTAAAGATATGAGAGTAGAAGCAGTTTCAATAATGCAATTTTGATTTTCCCAATGCAATCAGACCTCATTCAAATCAATTGAAACCTTATACGCAAGCTGCACTTCAAGCTTAGCAATTCAATTATCTTTTCCATCATTCGAAAACTTATTTGTATTGATTATATTGAGAATACTGCAAATTAAGTTTTATTTAAATGTATTTAAATGTGTTTTATTTTTTCAGTAATACTCAAGTTTCATCCAACATTTCTGCTATTAATTAACGTTCTATATGGAAAATACTCCAATGCAGCGACTTGTTGTTTCTCTTTCTCTCTCTCTCTCTCTTTTCTCATTATTAGAAGACTTCGCGTTCCATATTCCATAACAGTTCCATATTCATGTAACCTAATTTTATCCGTTCAAAAATGATGGTTTTTGTCTCGCGTTTACCACACGTGTGGTTTTTTCCCCCCTGTCAGTCTGCACGTGGGTCGCGGGTGATTTCCGCGAAGATGCCTTTGCACGTCAGCGTCACCGACGTATCGATCCCACTGTAAATTTCCAGTTAGTAGCAACCCTCCACCAGTCTGCGTGCGCACCCCACTCGTGTTCACCCCAAAGGAGAGAGAGAGAATAAGTCTCAGTCTACACATTACAGAGTCAGGAGAAGTGCTTTGGCAGCCAGAGAAGAAGACCGTTGACCGTTGGCATTTTTGATCCTCGAGTTCAAATTTGTCACAGGCCCGTCTTCGAAAAAAATTAAATCAAGAGGCACCGAGGCCCTCCTCATCGAGGAGCTTACGGTACAGCCAAAGGGAAAGAAAGATACAAGAGTTATATGATCATAACAGCGCCCCTACGACAGGTAGACATCACGTCCAGGTTGAAATAGATACCGTTCGCCTGTCAGTGGAGAAGCAGGCGAGAGGGTGAACATCAGACGGTGACAGACAAAGAGAGAGCGCGAAAAGAGCTCGAGGAGCCGTCGGACGAGACCAGAGAGACCAACTTCGAATAAACCACGTCGCGACCAACCAAGCAACACAATCCAATGCATTACGGTCCCCCCGGTTCCGCCGAGGAAGCCGCCGAGGAAACATGTCGCTACCACGGGAATGGAGCTTCCAGGACGCGTGTCGGGCGTCGCCGAGCCTGTTGGCCGACGCCGTCGAGGTCGGCGTCCCAACGGCAGCGTCCCAGGAGATGTCGGCCGCAATCATCGGCAGCAGTCTCATCGACGAGAACATGAATGATCAGCCGGCGACGCAGCTGGGCTCACTGTTCTCCATACACTCGGCGCCGGTGTTCGACCTGAACGGCAGCGTCTCCGCCGGGGCGCCGTCGCCAAAGCGGCCGGCGTCCCTGGCGGTGCAGGCGACAGCTACGTCGACGCCAAACGTGCCGCCGCACCTGCAGAGTCCCGAGGGCACCGTCGTCGAGGACGAGGACAACGACAACCTGCTGACGATATCCAGCCTCACTGCCCGGCCGCTCATCGCCAAATCCAGAGAGCTCAGGTCGGTGTCGGAGGGTGAATATTGTCGGGGTTATATTAACCAGGTATCGGGAAGCCGATTGTGTACTTGCTTGCGCTCCAGTCAATCAGTCCACACAGTTTCATCTTCCTTTATAGTTCATCGCGCCGCTGTTTATTCGCAATACTCAGCTGAGCAGTTTTGCATGCGAGACGTTTTGTCGTTTCCGTTCCAATGATTCTCTAGCGATTTCTCAGGAAACGAAAAACGGTGTAGTTGAAAGAGAACGCAGTAGGCCTCATAGATGTGTAAAAATCCTATATTCCTTAAGAATTATAAAGAGGTAAACGGTCGAAAAACATTTAGCTTTAGTTCGCGCACGTTCCATGTTTGTATGCTAATATCCATTTCTTTCTCTTGATGCGATTCTTCTTCTCATCTCACGTGCAAAATTTTTTTTACAGATTGTTTTTGTTTTACGAACGAGAACTGTTATTTAATTCATATATCTTCTTTCTTGTCCTGGTTTCTAAATATATCAAAAGGTTCCAAATAATCAAATAAAACATTTTTTTAATATAAGACTGAAAGAGATCGTCTCGTCAAATTTCAATGATACCTGTTGGCTTACGTAGTCGCAGATAGTTTCGCATTTCCTTCTTTTCAATTTGTCACGGCGATTATTCGCGCGAATAACAAATTTCGATGGTAATATAGATCCGTCAGGTATGCAGCCCCAAAAAGGAGAAAATCCCGGCAGAAGAGCGAAAGCAGAAAACCCCGGAACACCACATACGTCCCGTTGGACGGCGGTTACGGCTGGGTGGTGGTGTTTGGCGCTTTCTTCGTGCAGTTCTGGGTGGCCGGGCTGGTCAAGTCCTACGGCGTGCTCTACGTCGAGGTCATGGAGACCTTCAAGGAGTCATCCGCCTCGGTCGCGTCCTGGATACCAGCGCTTCTGACGTGCCTATGTCTAGCACTTGGTGAGTTTATCGTCTTCTTCATCGTTCAAGCTCTTAATTCCGCACGACCTCCGTTTCCTCAAAGAGACGGAATGAAGGTCTTGCCGATGCCTATAAGTATCCGTTATCGGCTGACCTAGCTCTCGTAGCTGATGTAGCATTCAATTGCGCGCTAAATCGATACTTGGTTTCCGCAGCTCCGGTGACCAGTATGCTCTGCCAGAAGTACAGCTGTCGTACGGTGGTTTTTGTGGGTGGACTTTTCTGCGCCCTAGGACTTACAACTAGTTACTTTGCCACGCGATTGATACACCTCTTTTTTACATTTGGAGTGCTGACAGGTTTGCATTTGAATTTCAATTCTTTTTAACTCACTCCCCCATCGGTCCAGACCTCATCTCGCGTTTTAATCACCCCGTCGAGCAGTCCCGATGTCGTATGAGGATTGAAGAGAGTGTTCTCTTACAGGTATCGGCGGTGGATTGTCGACGACACCTGGTATAATCCTAGTGTCGCAATACTTCGACAAACATCGCGCCCTGGCGAACGGTATCTGTGTGTCCGGCACTGCCGCGGGTAGTTTCGTATTCCCGCTTCTAATCGAATTTCTGGTGAGGGACTTCGGCTTTCACGGCACAATATTACTACTAGGCGGTTGCATGCTGCACGTGTGTGTCAGCGCGACCCTCTATCGACCATTGGATGAAAATTATGCCCCTGAGGAAGAGGCCTCGGCGGAAAAGATCGAGAAGGAAATGAAAGAGCAGGTGCAATCGAGTTTTTAACAAATATATATCTTATCTGTTTATTAATATATTAATATTAATATTACATTTGATTAATTATTAATATTCATTATTATGTACATGCAGATTATAATATATTTATAATGTATACAATTGTATTTTTTTCCTTATAAGAAATTGTAAAAGTTATCATTTTTCTGTTCGTGTAAATAAATACACTCAGCCCCTACAATAATGACTAATCGATATCGGCTGTAAGAAATCAATGACACTTTATAATTCATCGGCTACCTTTTCCACAGGATCAGGACAAGTCGAAGCAACAAAAGTTGGAACTATTGTTCGCCAACGATCCGACTGCCCGACATAACGTGCTGAACGAGCTGTTCCACCAGAACAGCGGCGTAGTGGCGGTCGAGCTGACCGACAGCGACGAGGAGAAGGACGTGATGGGCGAAGGTCTCCGCATGAAGCCCATCTCCAAGATCCGTAGCTCCAGTATCCTGCACAGCGTGGAGGATCTGTCGACGGACTCGACGTGCGTATACAAGGCCGTGAACAGATCGTCGCTCAGGTCGTTGAAGATGCCCGTGACGACGATGGGTCTGCCGGAACAACAGCAGCAGCAACAGCAGCAGCAACCGCCGTCGTCGCCGCCGAACAGGCTTCCGTCCCTGTCGCTGACAGCCTCGACGGACTCCAAGAAGATCACGTTCATGCAGAAACTGACGTTCTACCTCGACCTGTCGCTGCTGAAGAATCCGCAGTTCATCATGATGTGCTTCTCCGTCAGCCTGATGTCCACCGGCAGTCCTTACATGCTGTACTACCTGCCGGCGTACGTCCACGCCGCCGGCTACACGAAATCGGAGGCCGGTTATCTGGTGGCCATCTCCGCCGCCCTTGACCTATTCGGCAGGCTCGGTCTCGGCTGGCTCTCGGATCTCAAGCTGTTCGACCGGCGAAAAGGGTACATCGGCAGGTGAGCGATTTTCACGCTCAGTGCTCAATCTCCACGAGATTTCTGTTTAAGAAAAACCGATTAAAAGGGGAAAAAAATAGAGAAAATAAAAAATATTCATAGAAAAATAATTAAATTACATACAATTGATATTGTTAATTTATCCAATTAAATATAATGCTCCACACGAAACTCGTTGTTTCTCTTCCTGATAAATAAATTATAAAAACCGAGTGCGGGAGGATTATTCATAGAACTTAACGCTTCTATTCACTCGCAATGCTCCGAGATTACAAACCGTAACGCGTTCAGGAGATATTTTGGGATTCCAAGAGATATTCCGGGATATGCCATCATAGTCAGACATCTGTCTGAATATTTAATGAATGGAACAATTATGTATTCTATTCGCTTTAAATATCTAAGGCGAATTCTCTCCGGCGCGACAAAATGACAGAATATCTATTGAATAATTGAGCATGTTTTCTTTTTTATCGTGTGCAGCGTGGTGGGTGCTGGCGTGGCAGTCCTGGCGATCCCAATGGCTCACTCCTTCTACGTGCTGGCGTGTTCCGTCGGCATGTACGGGCTGTGCCTAGGCTGTTGGTTCCTTCTAGTTCCCGTCCTGCTCGCCGATCAATACGGCACCGACAAAATATCGTCCACCTACGGTCTCGTGAGGATGTTCCAGAGCTTCGGGGCGATCTCCATTCCGCCTCTCGCAGGTATACGCGCCGATTCTCCTGGAACTGTACGTCGTAATCATCCCTCAAAGGCAGCGGGTGCCCTTTAATTCATTCCGCGCCGAGAGCGCAAATGACCTTTTTCTCTTTCTTTCTTCCCTTTAATTTGAATTGATCAACCATTCTGTGTACGTGATGACCGTGGAAAGATATACGCGTAACTTTCACTTAGGAGATGACAGGGAAAATGTTGAGCCCGTATCACGCTGTATATTGCGTTAATTATCCATATAATTACGTCTAAGGATGCGGAGATAAAAATATAAAGGCTACACGTGCCACGTACACATGTATGTGTGTGTAAGCACCACCGTCTTGCTAGAGTCGCTCTTTGTTTGCTGCTTTTTTTTTTCTTCATAAGTAAGTAACGACCGATGTGTGAATAACGCAGGATAAATATTGATGTTTTTAATCGTCGAGCGGAATATCACATCTAATAATAATTTTTTATGAATTTTATACATTTTTTTATCTCGCTTTTAAGTCGCGTGCTGATAATTACTTTTTTAAAATTTATTTTACGAGTATTGTATTTGAAGATTATCGCTTACATTTTTTCAAATTGTTCCTTTAGATTTCCTATTTTATCCAGGATTTTGCTTAAATTATATTACATGTAATTTTTATTTACGAAAAAATTGATCGCACAAATTAATTAAAATATCTACATTCCATCATTTGTAAGCTACACATTAATATATATTCTAGTTATCTTATAAATACTGTTTATATCGTACTATTCGTGTAACAAATTGATAATATAATTCCAGGTTATCTCCGCGATGTTACTGGAAGCTACACTGTGTGTTTTCTGTGTATGGGTACGTGTATGGTCATAGGGGGTTTACCTATGCTTTTGGTTTTCAATGAGAACCAAACGAACTCAACAAAGCTGCCCGTGAACGCCGAGAATAATAATCGTCAGGGGGACACTACCGTAAAAGGGTAAATTATTTTGAAAAAAATGTGATCGTTGATTATAAAGTGATTTAATGTGTAATAGGAAAAAATAAATAAATAAATCGTAACAGTTGTCACAAAAGAGCATGATTGAACACTTATTGAACATTTCCATTGACTCCTACCACGTTTTATATCACGATGGAACAACTTTACCAAGTCATCAGATAAATTTTATCATATAAATATAGATTAGTAATTGACATTTACGCACTTCATTTATCTACCTTATCATTCTTATATTATTTTTCAACTTCTCTTTGCACATCTTCAATGCTTCGAACATATTTTATTGAGTATTCTCTTTCAAATAAATTTAAACAGCATTCAGTGAGAATTAAATTATATATGCTCTTCACAAATGTGTAAATCAGGGTGTTGATGAGTCATCCTAACGTATCTTACAAATATTAAATAATTGAATTAAATAATCAGTCTTCAAGAAGTGTCCTATCTTTATTATTTACATTTTATATATTGTTATATACAAAAGCTCTTATTAATTCAATGTTCTTAATATGGGAACATCGTTTATATATACCTATAAATGAAAGGGTGACACTATTACATAGAAAAGTAAATTGATATTTTGAATGAGTATGCATGACATTTAAAAAACGATTATAAATAATCTATAATGTAGTTTTTTACAATATATATAAATTTTTAAATCTAAGTATTTACACTTTGAGTTGTGACTTTTACGTATTTCTTGTTTTAATCTTCAAAGATACATAAATATATATATATATATATATATATATATATAATTGCTGTGAATAATCTCGGGAGAGTTTATTTGTTAAAGTGTAAAGTCTGCATTTGCATTTAAAGTGCTATATATGGCAGTCCGATTATAAGTCTGAAAATATTATCCGATATTATGACCTCTCCTCCTGTCAGAATCCTAAGAATAATTTTGAGATAATTAGATAATTATATTTTTAGCGCTACGAATAGTACGCCGTAATCTAAAATTGGAAATTTACATGTTCCATATGCAGAAGCTTCGAAATAACATCACAACTCTCAATCACAATGAAAAAATAATCCATATATAAGAGTGCTATGTAAAGTTACATATACAATACGGAGACTTTCATGGCAGTTAATTGTGTAGAGACTAAAGAGTCGATGTAAATTTCAACACGGTAACTTCAATTTTCGATACCATAAAGGATCGATGCATCATACTGTACAACTGTTTCATTTACACTTCACATTCAATCACATTCAGTCACATCCGACTAATGGTCACTGAGATCATCAAAAAAGAGATACGTATATCTATATTTACTGCAGATTTCACGTAGGCTTCCAAGCCACCACTCTCATTTTGTTGTTTAGTTCTTGCAATATGAGGGAACAGGTGAGCTGCTTCTCTGGAGATAGTCCATTGATCCCATCCATTTCGTCGTCATCATCACCCATACCATTGTTACTACCAGTTTTGCCTTTTGCCTTTCCTTTCCGTTTTTTCTTCTTATTCAATTGTCGACAATCAATATCATTTGCATTATCTGTGGTCCGTCTAATCTGAAAAAATAATTTCATATAAACATTATCTTGAACATTTTCTCAAAAGTTATTGTACAATATTATTGTGTATATTAAAATTATTATATTTAAAATATAAAATTATATAATACTAATATTTTGTATATGGAGGCAATAACAAACTGAAACTAAAATTGAAATCTAAAAATATATATTTATTGTTATTAATATTAAAAAGCAACATTCTACTTTACCTTGGCACTTTTTTTCATCTGTTTGTCATATTCCAAAGCATCATAATAATTTGGTTTCTCACGTTTAATGCGATTCGTCCTTCTCGTCTTCATCACTCCACTGTCAGGACTAGGTGGACTTTTGATAGAGTTACGTCGTGCATTAAAAAAAGAATGTCCACAGGGACATGCTTTGCAGGCAACAGGAACCTTATTACAACAAAAAGTGATCAAATTTATTAATAGCGATACTTTTGGACTTTACATTCAATTTACATATAATTAATTTAATACATCAGCAAAGATAAACAAAAAATATTCCAAATTAGAAAATTTATAAAGACTTAAAAATTATATATTATAAATAAAAATATATATACAAAAAATTAACATATCATAAACAAATATAGAATAATTTGAGAACTGCTCTTTCAATTCAATTAAATAAATTAAATTTATAGCAAGTATTTGCCTACACAATTTTTTTTTCACGTTTTATCCAATATTTTACATGTCTTTTCAATATTATATTATATTATTTAAAAAATTAATAAAAAATAAACATTACAGAAATTCCATAAATGGTAAAAATAAAAGCTAATTCGCTACACGACAAACGTGGAACATCACGTCACATGAATAAGACGTAACTTCATAAATATATGAAAGACATATTGTTCATATATATATAAATATATATATATGTGTGTGTGTGTGTATAAATAATTATTTTAAAATGTATAAATTAGAATACACGATAGGAATATGCATATAAATACCTGCTGCTCGCATTTCGGGCAACCCTTACTAATCGTTTTAGTCTTAGCCATGTCCCAAGCCGAGCTGTTCCAACGATACAGAGATTATTTCCGATTAGGAAATGTAAACATGACAATCGTAACAAAGAAACAAGCAATTATGGCTTTTTGATGCGCGCACTCAGCGCCACTTCAATCAACAGCAATCATAAACTCCGTAGATAATTCAACGGTCATAAATTTTTGATTTCGATAATCGTAGCGCGCGGTCGATAATTCTCGATGGTCCGTAAAGCAGCAAACATGCTTATCGACAATTCGTTTTTCACAAAATGCACAAATTGAATTCATCAAATTGACAAAATGTAAAAAGAACAAACATATTACCTCAAAGTATGATATTGCTGATTGTGTCTAGGTATATTGCTCAATCTTAATACTTTTACCCCGGTGAAAATTTTTTTCGGAATTATTTTTCATATAATTTTAAGATCGAATTTTGTATAACTGTAACTTTTTAAAAATCTCTTACATTTTTATACAAATTGAAACTCTTCAGGAATGTTAGGAAATTCAACATTTTCTCTAATAATTTTTCATATATGTGAATTCTGAAATGTCTTAAAGCTTTAATTTCTAAGATTTCTCCTTCTGTAAAATTTCTGATGAGATCTCATAAAATCTGAAAAAGCTTGAAGTACTTTTTAGACGTTATAAGATTAAGAAATCTTGGAATAATTCAGAATTTACGTGTATGAAAAATTCTAAATCGAGGGACGTGGACTTTGTCCGTATCTCCGAAAAAGGTTCCAATTCGTATGAAAAATTTTCACTGGGGCAAGCGTTCAAGAAAAGAACTGGGACCTATCTCGGCCCGTCGGTGAACCGTGGACGCGGCCTCGGTTTAGAACCTAGTGGGGGTTTCACGGCTGCTCTCGTAACCGGTGAACGTACGCCTGGTATTTCTCGTAGACATAATAAAACAACGGGAGACCCGCGCGTTCTCGTTCTCTGCGCATGTGCCGTTAGACCGCGGACAGGCGGGCGGAGTAGGAGGATCGAGGGGGAGATATCTCGGAATAGAGGATAGGAGGAAGCCGAGGAAGTGGGAAGTGCTCTCGTCTCTCGTGCGCGGAGTAGCCTGGCCTGATGCCTCGACTTTGGATGGTGTGACCCCGGGGGAAAGACGGAGGGAGGACGTGTACTGTGTCTGTCTGCGCGCGCGCGCGAGCGAGCGTCAACCACGTCGGCGATCTCGTTTTCTCGAGGGCGACCCCCGTCGACCCCGAAGAGACGCGTCGACGTTGAGTCGCGACGCGGCCGGTGATGCGCGGCGACGGCGGTGGCAAATCTCGATTGTTTACGTCTCCTCTCCGAGTGCGTGCGCTCTCTCTCTCTCTCTCTCTCGCGCGCGCGACTGACCGCCATATAGGGAACCACCTTGTGCTCCTTCCGCATACGCGTGTTCTTCGTCCCGCGACGAACTGATCCCCCGAAGGATTCTATCGATCCCGGATCGCTCGTCGCGAATTGCACTCCGCGCATCTCGCGGTTCGCCGTTCGACCTCGGAGGGAGGGTGGTGTTCGGTGGACAATCTGGAAGGATACAGGAGCAGGAGGAGGATCGAGGAGAGTGCACAGTGCACCGCCGCTGTTGCCGACGAAACGCGGGAGATTTCACGGGGAATCTTGTGGATGACACGCTTCTCCCACGATTGAGATGCAACGTCCGAGGGACTGTCCTACGAGTACTTAATTCGAATTACCGAAGGAACGAGGTACGGTGACTCACTCCTCCAATCGTTCTAATCCGACCGCGATCTGGGACTTGGGATCTCCGCGAGGCTCAACGCTTGGACGTCGCGAACTTTTCGAACGTATGCTACTGCAGTTTAATCGGAAATTCCAAAGGAAGGGAACGTACGACTAAAAGGAAACGGAAGGAACTTGAATGCGGGCGCGCGGAGGCGGGACGATCTGTCGCGGTTCCGATTTTCGCGGATGATCCGCGCCCGCGAGGCGCACCGAAGATGTGACGCGTCGGCGAAACGTTTGTTGAAAGAGAAAAAGAAATTGGAAGGAAAAAAGAAAAAAAAATGGTACGTGCGGCGATCGCGGTTCTCGCCGCCCTGATCTCCGTCAGCGTGTCCGCCTACGAGCATACCGCCGCGGATCAGTGCGACTGGTCCGGAAGGTTTGTATTTTTCCGTGACACGATCTCCTTCTCTTTCTCTCTGCGTTTCACGAACTTTCACAAAAGTCAGTGCCGTAACAAGCACGCAACCACGGTGGCTCCGGCCAGAGATGAATCCACAGTTTTGCCGTGCGTTTCAAAATTACGTGGTCTACATGGATTATTTACGCATGTTTATATGAATCTTTTCAGACAGGAAATATAAATTATTATAAATAGGATAACGTAATACAAAAAAAATAATAAAGTCATAAGATTAATAATACATATCTGACTTTTGGTAGATAAAATAAAAATATGTAATATTAAAAATTGAAAACAATATGTAATTTTTACTGCTTGTAGATTATCTATGATCCATGGATTATTTTTTAGATGACACATAAAATATATTCAATTTTTTGTCGCTATTCTTTTTTAAATATATTTTTTATTTTTTTAAATATTAATATTCTTTTAATTTGTTTTTTCTTTTTAATATTTAATATTATTATTTTTATCAATAACGTAACATAAGATATAATTCATTGTTTAGTGTAATTTTAATTAATTATTAGGTTTTTTTTTTGCAATTTTTAATTAAACATACAGCATAACACTAATTAGAATTATTCTTTCTTTTCTCCATAAAATTTAAAATTTTAAATATCACTTTCTCTTTCTCTCCCTCTCGCTATGATACATTTACATTATTTATAAAAACAGATGTGTTAATTGAGAAATGTATATCCCTTGCATTATAGTGGTGGAGGAGAGGGTGGCGGTGTTCGACCAGTGTATCTGCGCTGCACCCGGGGAACGGTGCTATGGCGTTATCCTCGCGATGCTTTGCGAGTGGTCCTCTCCTTCCCAGATTCGTTCCCGCAGCACAATCTCGGCTACCTGGGCTTCCGTGCTTGCGTCAAGATTTCTGGACCTGTGAGGGTCTTCCTAGAAGCGAGCGGCAAGCTGAGGCAACTCTACTCCCCATCCGATGGCAAACACGAGCACTCGCACCGATGTTTCCGCTCGCAGAAGCGGACCACCGCGCTCTATATGGAAGCGGAGGACGACTATTCCTTCAGAAATGCTAAGGTTAAGCTGCAGTATGACCTGGAACCGAACTCGGTAAAGGGGGGTACTCTGCGTGTGCCAGACGAGGAGGAGGAATGCCGGCCCTGTTCCATGGAGGAGCTCGCGAAGGCCTATTGTCAGAGCGACCTAGTTGCTAAGGGCACTGTCACTGCCGTCGAGCAGAATCCCGAGATGGATACTGCCGAACTGATACTTAGGGTCACGAAGATTCTGCGCTACGTAGCCCAGGAGGCCGAGGTAAAACTATAAGGCATGAGAGAAATATAAAAGAACAGGCTTATTGAATGAAGAGCTCTAACGATATTTTTATTTTTTTATTTTATCTTTTATATATAATTTTTTTATTATATTTATTTTATATGTATATATGTATATATATATAATCAGTAGACCAAATTGTTACATTAAAATCATATTTAAAAATAATAAAACACTTTAATGGATTAAAATATGTAAACTGCAAAGACTTTTTAAATTATATCGTTATTATAATGATATGTATGTCTTTAATTTTTATATCTTATCGAATTTAATGTATGTAATGTAAGTCTATAATTACAAAATATGTTTGCTAACAGGGTAATGAAATTGACATAACGACGTCTTCCAAGAAGAGTGTACGCGTGCGAGTACCAATGGTGTGCGACGCGCGCCATGGTCTCGGCGAATTTGTGATAATGGCCAAACGACGTCTTGGAGATCTCACCCTGGTGTGCGCGCCCAGACTGGAGACGTGGATGCAGATTGTACGTGAAATGGATAACGCGCCCTGCGTCCTCCACAGTTAGCTAATAACAATGTAATGAGGTGATCTTTGAAAAGTGAAGAAATGTATACACGATGCGCAATAGATACGAGTACAGTTTCGTGGTGCAAAATTGGGAATCAACGCAATTGTGCTGATAGAGTAATACTGTCATAAAAAACTGCCAATCCAGCCGTTTGTATGAGGATACCTTGTATATAGGTAATTTTTCACATACATACCACGTACTGTCAGATTGTCGATCTCCGAACTGTGATATTATTTGTTGTATTAAGAAGAACGTGGAGGGTGCGCGCGAAGAGATAAAAAGCACATTTGCCTTAATACTTGTTCTATAGAAGAAAAACGTTATAAGTTTTGCGCAGTGGCGATATCGTAACCAATAAGATTCTACTGAGTAAAAATATAAAATATCCCAGACATCGCTCACTTTGAAAAAATTTATTTTGGTAATTCTCATTTCCTCTTTTTTTTTTTCAAAACTTAAAATCCTTCAATCATCGCTCGTACCGTAATTTTACATTATCCTGTTTTTCGTTTTGTCAAGATTTAATTTTAAAAGTTTTCCTATCTTTAATCTCTTTATTGTTTTTCTTTCGTGCGTTAAATTTTCAATACTTTCAATTTTTTCTGTAATATAAATTCTTCGTTTTAAAATCTATTGCCAAGAGAAAGTGAGCAATGATTAGGATACTATGTGAGTTTTATTGAGCGGGTACATCGACTTACTGCAGAGTTAAGCAATATTTTGTTTATATTGATTATAATTATAACAATTCTGTATAGATTTAATAAATAAAAGTATTTTATTTCAATATCAAATAACTGTTTTTATTGATATAACAAAATATATGTGCGACAAGAATAAAGAAGATATTTGAAAATCATAAATCTCTGTCCATACTATGTACTTTTAATATATAAAATGTGTACATGATAAAAATAGTTTATAACAAATCTGCATTGATTAACAACGGTATCATAATTTATATGATTGAGTGTTAATAAATTTACACGATAACTTTAAAATATATTGATTCTTTCAATTCTTATTTAAAACAGAATTTCTAGGAGAGGAAGAGGTAGAAACAGATGGTAATGTACAATAATTTCTTTCTGCAAAAACTTTTAATATACCTCTGATTTAATTCTGGAACCATGTGAGATCGTCAATATAGTAAAAGTCTTAAATAAAACATCATTTGAAAAGTCTTTACAAAATATATTTACTTTATTTATATTACATTTAAACACATTAAAATTGGCTTTTATAATTTGTTTTACGTTTTGTTATATATGAAGAGGTTTTCGTGTATTTTTAAAAATAATTATAGTCTCCACCGTAACAAGATCTGTGGCTCCAGAATTTAATCTATATACATATAATATCTCCCTGAGACACGCAAATACACGAACATTTATGTATGTATATGTGTATATATATATATATATATATATATATATATATATATATATTTGTATAGTATCAAACAAAATAACGTAGCTCACAGATCAAGCTGGCTAGTAGGTATACCGTATATTCGATTATATATTAATGAACATTTTGCTTTCTTTTTGCTAGAATCGTTGAATGAATAGAGTAATTCACTTAGCCGATCAATCAAAGACAGAGGAGAGTGAATCTTTCGGCTATATTCGTTGAAAAGCCATTGACTACAAGTTCCTCGGTTTATAACGGACTACAGAAAAATAAAATTGATTTATAAATGTAAACAAAATGACTGGCCTAGCACGATTTTATGTTATCAAGTCAACATACACGAAATTAATACTTTAGCGATCGCGTTTAAAATTTACGCGATTATCGTTCTACTATTTACGATAAACGTAATTAACATTACGCTATATTACATTACGCCTTTTCTCACACGTTTTGTCAATTGTAACTATAATTTTATTACTCACAAATCACCAGATTATGATAAATTTAATTGTAAAGGCGTGAAAATTGCTTTATGAGTTTTTTCTCATTTTACACATGCATTCATATTTTTTATAATGTTCTCTTTTATTTGATCAAATTTACAAATTATCACAGCCACACAAAAAAAAGTGGTCTGGCTTGTATACCAGACCCATGTATTCCTATGAATTTTGGCCTGCTGAATCCAAATCTGATGTCAGAATTGGTAGATTGGTTCGCTGTTTCGAGGAAATCTCAAAAAAAGCTTGAAAATCCACAAAACGAACACTTTCGCTGATGTTTTTTTGAGGTTTCCTCGAAACAGCGAACCAATCTACCAATTCTGACATCAGATTTGGATTCAGCAAGCCAAAATCCATAGGAATACATGGATCTGATATACAGGCCAGACCACTTTTTTGTGTGGCTGTGTTATTTAATTTTAACTTATTCAATTATTTTACAAATTTAACAATTTAGTTTTTTTAGCTGCCTACATTAAATGACTAATTCAGTGATCACATGCATATTATTTTCTTCTTTCCTCTATTTATAGCGCATCATCAATTTCACTCAATTAAAAAAATGTTTACATACATAACTAAATTGAATTATATAACAATAGTGTATAATTAAATAAAATAAAGAGCAAGGTTTGCACTTAACATTAATTAAATATTTCTCTGTACATTTCTTTCGCTCGTTTTTACATACTCTATTAAAAATAATGCTCACTCATAACAAACTTCGTCTCCTACCTTCTTTTTTGAATTTTATATAAAGTATATAATATAACATATATGATAATATATCACAATAATTCCATCCGCTCTCTGGTATATATTACACATGATGATTGGTTCTTTGTGATAAACAATGTAATATAATGATAATATTAAAAAATTGTGTAAAAACAGCTAAAGCTATATTGTTATCTGAAAGTCTTTTCGCAGGTTTCTATATATCTATGAATTTTGATAAATGTAGTACTATATTACAGAAAAATATACCATATCTTAACACGTGATAGTGTTAAATGCAGTGTTGTTTAGAAGTATACAGAACAAAAAGGATGTAAAAGCTGATTGAAGACTGTTTTGGCCGGCGCAAAATTCAATTTTTACATTGCAGTAAAGGGATAATTTGGACAGAGTGGCAGAACCAGATCATCCATATTTGGTAAAACGACTAGCTTCTCGAATTCCCTGACCAACTTATTTTCAATCCAGTTGCTCACGTATACAATGTTGACAGTCCTCTCGCCGAGAGTTGGTTGCACAGTGAGGGCGATTTTCGGCACCGATTTGAAACCGTACCAGAGCCGATCGGAGGGGGGCGGAGGGATGTTTACCAAAAGACAACCCTCGATGCCAGATACGCTAACCATAAAACGAATCTCCGTGTTGGAAACACCCTCCATCGCTCTTCGTATGTAAGACAACTCCGTGGCCTGTGGGATAAAAGATAGATTCGTTTATAATTAGCGCGAGCTCTTGTAACTTGTTTTTGCAGTTATTAATAGTAACAGATAAGCAGCTCAGCTAAACATAATCAAGACGTGTCGCTTACGTGTCGGAAATACTTATTGGCTGTCAACTTATCGACCATGCTAAGAAACTTCTTGCCAGAAGACTGTACCGGTCTGTAATATGCAAAGCTTTATCAATTCTATATCGTTCATAAAATATATTAAATATAACTATATAATCTAAAGACAGAAGCTAAAAGTAATATTGATACAAATTATAATTTAAATTTACTCACGTGGTCTCTTTAGATGCAACGTTCAACGTGACGTTTCCTATATCTTCGTCTTCGGTGGATGTCTCTGGGCTATCTTCTACATCGCTATCGAATATCGGTGATCTGGTAGGAACAGACTTGTCGTCGATATCACCAGGAACGCTGCTCGCGCGTGTCAGCTTCATTAGATTCAGCTTTGTCTCTACCGTCATTGTCACGCTACCTTTATAGGTGATGTTCAAGTCAAACCACAGGCCCCGCTCATCGAGGGTCGGCTTAGCAATTTTATGAATCATCGGAGCGTCCTGTCCGATCGCCATTTCTGTCACGAGTAGGCTCTCCATAAAGTACGGAAGCTTTATGTTAGAGAGTTTACGTTGTATTTTGTCTTGAATAAGATTAATCATCTCTGGACAGCTATGCATATCGAACACCAGTCGTCCTAAGAGACAGTTTATCCAAAGGATGTCGTTCTCTCTTGGAGAACCCTCAGGGTCTACCTGAAAGGAGTATTGCTCAATTAAAATTATATAAGAATTTAAAGTTAATTCGACCGTCACATACTTACGTTCAGGTACTTGTTCATAAAGGTACTGTAAGTGACTTCGGAAGATGCCTCGGGTGACTTTGTCTCTGCCATATCCGGTTGTGCAGAGACCGCATTTGCGTTGGATACAGAATCATTTACGGAACAAATGGAATGTCGTTTTTTCGAAAGAGATGCCGCTGATATCAATCTACGAAACCTGAAAGACACTTCACATTAAAATATGCTAAAGAAAGTAAGGTTTTAAATTCCAAATTACACTTCAAAAATAGGCAAATTTAGCTAACTTTTAAAAGTTTAATCAAATTTTTTATTATTTAAATTAATTTAAGAAACATTTTAAAAGAGACGTTACCAGTCTTCCTTCTCTCGGTCGGCGCGCGCGAATACATAGAGTTTGCACTTAGTAACTTCGTCGTTGTCGTGACAGTCCTCATAAATACTCCTAATAGACTTAGACTGCGAGAAATCATCGTCGTCCTCATCCTCGTCGAGCTTAAACTCGTCCTCTTCGTTATCCTTAAAATATTCCAGTCTGGAATCCTCATCCTCACTTTTCGTTTCTTCGCCCAGAGTTTTGTCCTCGATTTCCTGACTGGTTTCTTCGGTCTGAATAATCTTTCTTTCATCCTCCAAGGACTCCTTTCCGAGATCCGTCCAATCATTCAGACTCGTACTATCTACCAACGCACCTTGATCCATCGTGATGCAAATTGGATATTTCTTGCTCCATCTCCTGCACATAAGAATATGTTTATTTAATATGTATGCTTACAAAAATATGAAATATCTAATTATGCACGAGGTCATACCTTCTCCGAGTGAGTCCTTCCGGCAATAATTCCACTTTTGCACCAGCAAGATTGTACATGCGTTTCCTGGCGAATTTGTACTTCCGTTTTGGCTCGTCCCACACCGCTCTCTTCGGCACTCTCATTCTAGTTTCCATAACACGCAGCACTCCGCCTTCCAGGCTGAAGAAAACTGACTTCGTACGCGCCACGTGATAATTGTGAGGATCGTAAGAATACGGCAGCTCATTCAGCCATCCCTCGTACCTCTCCTGGACCGCGTGCTCTTCTGCTGCCGGTATTTCCAGCACCGGAACTCGCATCACATGTGAGGGTTTCTTGTCTAACGGCGTCGCTAAAATCTCCTGGAATTTCTGCATAAGCTTGTACACCATCATCGTGGCGAAGACCCCTAGAGTAAAGCCCACCAGATGAGCGGGCAACGGAATGAGAAACCAAAAAGCAAGCACGAGAATCAGCAACGCGGCCATTTGCTTCGTCAGCTGTTGAAAGACGTGATCCTTCATGTGGGAGAACAACGCGCTGAGTTTTACTTCTCTCGTCGTCTCGTGTCTGTCTGACTGGCGACCACGATGACGCGCGCCGGAGCCGTTGTTTCCCCCGTCCTCCTGCGACTCGAGAGGCAGCAGCTCGGGAATGAGCTCGGAAAACTCGGCGGCCTCCACACCGCTCTCAACGCTGTCGTCCTGGGAGTTTTTCGTTTTCAGGCCAGTTCTCACCTGTGAGAAGCCCACGGCGAATCTTCCGGCGTTGCCACTCTTGTTGCCGCGAGAGAATTCCCTCTCCTGCCTGTCGTTAACGTTCTCGTCAGTCGGCGTGACGTCACCCAGGTCCTCCGAGTCGCTGACGCTAACTGAATTGTCCTTGTTTCGCCTTCTCCGCTTCTTCTTCCTCCGGTCGCTCTTCATCTCAGAGAGCTTCTCCTCGAACGTCTTCGTGATCTTACCCTTGATCTCGGACAGCACTTTCCATGGATCCGAGGATGGTGGAGTACCCTCGGACGCGTCGTCGACGACGGAACGTCTCTCCGCTCCATCATTCTCTAATCCCTGACCATTCTCACTGCTCTTGGAGGGGCTTGACGGTATGTGCCTGTCAGACTCCGGAGTGAGACGCCTGTCATCGTCGTCGGAGCTCGGATAGAGCTCCTCCAGCTCATCGTCATTGGCTCGGTAGTGGATCACCGGCACCGACGTGGTGATCGGTTTGCCTGTGGCAGAAAAAGATGCGAGAGATTCAATGGAGCGCAAAACAAAGGATTCAGATCACTCCATGCATTTTTGGTACTTATGTGTATGTGTTTTGACGTTATTAGTACACAAGGATCGAAAACATATAAGTGCGCGCATCTTTCCAACCTACCTTTTATCATCCCGAGAGTGATCTTTCCCGGGCTATATTTGTTGCTCATCATGTCACGCGGCCCGAGCTACAGCGATCGTATCGCGTATCAGGAACTCGTCGACAACGACATTCGGGCGTCGATGTTCCTCCTCCTCCCGAGGAGACGGCAGAAGAACCTTGGGACGTTCTATTCGCGAGATAATCGTCTTCGAAGTAGCGGTGTCATGCTAAATGATTAAGCCGTACGTCACGGTGCATCGGCCATTGTTGCTCTTACGGTTGCGATTAAGAACAATAGTAATAATAACAATATTAATAATAATAAAATTAACGATCGGGCTCTTCGACACCCAACTGACTAAATACATCTGTCAAGCACTGGTCACACAGCCATACTGCGTAGGCATCCACCGAATACGTTTGATAAAAGTACTCCGACACTCCTGAGCAGGTCATATGAAACCAAATGTTGCAACGCTCGCAGAGAATTCCCTCGTCATTTTCATTCAATTCTTCGTGACAGATCCCGCAGGGGTAAAGATTTGGCATTTCTCGAGGCGTCTCGCTAGCGCTTCGCGCTGTGAGCTCCTTCGAAGCCAATACGCAGGCACGCAGCGGCTGATGGGGCCAAGCTACGGCTGGTTCAACCGTTCAACCAATTACGATGACAAAAATGTTAAACTTGCTGTGTGGGTCAGCGATGGTGTATAGTACACAAGCCGCTTTTCCCGCGCATGCACGACGAATCACAGTAGAGTATATCTAATATTGGGGAAAGGGGATGATGGAAATCTCTCTAATATTAAACAATAGAAAATTCGAATCAGACTCGGAAGAAAAATTCGAATAAAATATGTCAAGGAGCTATAAGAAGCAGGCAAGTGTAAATTAGGGTTGGGTATAGTTAGAAAAGTTAAGAATTAAGTTAAAAGTGAAATTATAAAGTCTAGAGGTTAATAATTTTTAACTTAATTGATTTCAAATAAATTAATTTTTAACTAGAATTAGTTTTTTAAAATACATAAACTTTAGCTTATTTCTTAATTTCTTTTCTAAGTTAAAAATTTCTCTTTGCCTTGAAGGGTGGAAATATATACCAAAGATTTTTAATAGCTTCTTTTATAAGATTAGGGAGTTCCATTAAATAAATATTAATTAAATTTATACTCTTTATAAGTACCTGAGACCTGTCGACAGTGTCGACACGTCTTTTCGGTGCAGCAGTGCAGCGAAAAAGAACAGGCCAGGTTATCGACGTCAACGCACATGTGTGAGAAAAGCGATTTCTTTCCGATCTTTCACAATCTATTACGTCATCACGTATGATAAAGATAAATTCGCCGATGGCGCCGGTTGGTCGCGAGTCATCGTAATTGTGAGGATTTGATTTGGATGTCCTGTCGTGTCCGATAATTTATTGATAACGGGTGAGATCTAATTGTGACCACGAAAGTTTCTTCTTCGTCTTTTCCCACCGCTGCGAGTGAGTATTGTCGAAGTAAATAGAGTAAATCGCATCTATTTCTGCAAATTTTAGGTTAGGAAGAGATATCTACGTCCGTTACTTTCACTTCATTGCTTCTTGCTCGTTGTCGATAGCAGCCAGGTTACATTCTCGACTGACGATGTATTATCCGACTTAAATTGATCTTTCAGAATCGTGTGGGCCGTTTTCATTCATGAATAGTATAGGCGAGGCATGCAACGACCTGAAGCGACAGTACGACGCCTGCTTCAACACGTGGTTCTCTGAGAAATTTTTGAAAGGTGACACGAGTGACAGCACATGTTCGCACTTATTCAAAATGTATCAGCAGTGTGTCAAGGTAATTAAAGCGGCATTATATCCTTAGGAAATACAACGCAAGCGTGTAACGCATGAAAGGGAGAGAGAAAGAGAGAGAGAAAGAGAGCGAGTGGTAAAAATAAAAGAGCGAGGGTGCAACATGGAGGATTGCAGTGAGTTGAAACAGAAATACGACGCCTGTTTCAACAATTGGTTCTCCGAAAAGTTTCTAAAAGGGGATACCAACGATTCAATGTGCGCCCCCTTGCTTAAAGTCTATAAAGATTGTGTAGCGGTAAGTTCTTTCCTAGTTTCTCTAGATGCTCTCTTCTTACACACAGGTCATATTGCGATAAGTTGCTGTGACGTTTGGGAGAAACGTTTTCCTAAAATTTCCAAGTTTAAAGCTAGCGACGTTGATAACTCCGTGCTTTCTCTCTCATGTTTTAGAAGGCCATGAAGGAACATCACATTGAACTCAAAGAGTTGGAAACGAACTATTTGGAAACTGAGAAGGAGAAGAAACTGCACAGTTGACGAAAAAACATATACACATTCATACTCGAGTCATAGATTTTTTATCGGTCATCAATGACAAGAGGTGCAAGTTCAAATATCATTCCTAGTTCTTATTGTAAAACAATGAGTAACTAAACTTATCTCAATCGATAATTGATATTATTAACTAGCACCATTTACTGTCAAACATTCTACACTTTACATGTTGACATTGAAATGTTAGATCAAAAAAACACCGTGTATATATGCCTGTGTACTATATATATATTTATGTGAAATATATACATGTTACCTTTAATAACAAATTTAATTCAATAATTTTAGTAACTTTATTAAAGTTTTGGTTTCTTTTCAAAATTTTTCAAAGATCTATACTTTATAGAAAACGTTGTAAATAAATGAAATAAACATGAGATAATGGGGAAATAATTCATGAACAAAACTTAATCGGTATTTTTTAATTCTTATTTTATCTAAAACCATTCTTTAAATTTCCTCTCACTCTGTTAAATGTGTGCGTATGCATGTGATGTGTATAACATGTGTATATATCAATAGAAAATTTAATTCTATAATTATTGCAACTTTATTAAATTGTTGTTTCTTGAAAGATTTACACTTTATGGAGACAAAATTATATAGAATGACTTGTAATTGAAATAGTCACTCTGTAAAAATAAATAATTTACAAATAAGTCTAGTAAATAAAGAACCTTTTTATTTTTTTTTTCCATTAAAGAGAGAAGCATTTGCTCAAAAAAGCAGAGCAAAAATATTTAACAATAAAATGTTTTGTTCTATTCTTGGATCTTAATGTTATTGAAAACTTTATAATATTAGAAACTTACATAAATATCAAATTGTTTCGATATGTATATAATTTTCTAATATCAATCCATTTAAATGCTCATATGTGATTTTAAATATAAAAATGTAACTCATTCTCGTTAATTTAACAATAGAAGAATATATAGAAATTCAATAAGTAATATAAATGATGATAAGAATGTCCGTTTAAATTATATAACATTAATTAATCACTTTTAGATTCTGCGTCAGACGAAGATGGAGTGCTCTCTATAGGTTCTTCCGCGTCGCTTTCATCTGATTCACTTTGTTTCCTCTTTTTCGCCGTCTTTTTTCCAGTGTTTTCCACTGGCCTCTTCTCAGTTTTCTTCTTTCTGTCTTTCTCCTCTTCACTTTCATTGTCGGAACGTCCTTTCTTTACGGACTTTTTGCTTTCATCACTGCTACTATCGTCATCGCTAATATACTCTTTGCTCTTGAAAGCAGAACCAGACATCTGCTTGCTAGGCGAATCCTTTTTCGTTTCTTTCTTCTTTCTCTCTTTCTTTTCTTTAGGTTCCTTAGTTTTATCGCCCCCACTCGCTTTGTATTCCTTCATCGACGCCTCGTACTCTTTCTTGGCCTTAGCCGCCTTCGCTTCCCACTCGGACTTGTCCTTAAGTTCCCGCCACATCTCTCCACCCTTTTTCGCGATTTCCGTCACAGCTATTCCCGGATTGTCCGCCTTGATCTTGTCGCGTGCGTTGTTCAGCCACAACATGAACGCCGTCGGTGGTCTCTTGGGTTTGTTTGCGTCCCTCTCCTTCTTTGGTTTCCTTTGCTTGCGCGGCTTTTCCGACACCGTTTTCGCCGATTTGGATTTCTTTTCCTTCTTCTCTTTCTTTTCTTTCTTGTGACTGGCCGCAGATGCATCTGAATCGTCACTATCAGAACTATTGGGATTACTGTCGTACTCCTCGGCGACGTCACTTTCGACTTGATTCGGATTGAAGTCCTCATCGGTCGAGCCTTCCTCGGAGTCTTGATTTCCGCCGCCATCCTCCTCGCGTTCCTGCGCCTCCGCTTTAACTCGTGCCAAGTAAGCGTCTGGTTCATCTTCTTGATCACTGTCGCCGAAGTCCTCGTCATAATTCAACTTGTCGCTCTTGCCGCGGTTCTTGACGCGCAATTTCTTCGCCGTGATGAAGTCAAACAGTTTACCATATTCTTCTTTCTCAATACTGCTAAACGTATGTTCCACACCGCTCGTAAGCTCGATTTCGAAGTCGAAGGATCTGGTCGAGCCACCGCCGCGCGCGAAATTCACCGAAGCTATTTCCTCGAAACGAATGTGTATCGGAGGTTTGTGCACATAGATGAAACCTCGCTCGAGAGGATACAGATATCCCGCCGCAGCTTTGAAAGAACAACTGATAGCGGGTGTTCCAGTATGACCTGTGAATTGTCCTGGGCCGGTCAACTTTCGGTTGATGATTACCTTCATCACCTATAGACGAATGATTTCGTATTAAGATGACAATGCAAGTATTAGTAAAAAAAAAATTCTTACTAACCTTAGCGAGTACTTCGTACGTTGGTCCCGATAATTCCTTGGTCAATTTATCCTCGTACTTATCTTTCAATTCCTTCTCTGTGAATGGTAACTCGATGGAAGTCTCCTCTTCCTGGTTGAACAAGAGTACTAGGTAATGATACCGCGTTTGGCCCTGTTTTATAGGAGGATCCAGGCTTACAACGAAGAACATTTGCCGGTTATCTTTGTGCGGCAGTAAAAAGAGCCTCAGAACAGTAGACATGGGTATCTTGTAGTCAAAGGTCTTGCCGTGTAGCTGAAAGAAGGACTGGAAGATCTTGATGTCATAACGACCGCGTGGTGTCAGACAGTGAATCTCTCTGAATATGGCGATTGCGTCGCCGCTCACACTGATTACAGATGCCTTATCCATCACCTGTAATTGTATAATCGTAAAATGCATTACTCTTACGTTTTCAGTTTTAAGTCTGTACACATATTCATGCATATGTCTAAGTCTTCTCTCACCTGCTGATGGAACGCCTCAACAGGATCCTGATCGGCGCTGTCGCTAATGGGAATGTGAAACCTCATTTCCATTAGGCTGACCGGAGCATCATCGTTCTGATGGAATTCCAATGTCACCTCATTTTTCCCTGTGTTACACTGTGACACATCATATAGGGGTATTTCAAAAGCCGTATGGTGGCCAACGTCAAAGCTCAAGACAGATCCGTTGAACTTCGCTGTACCCCAGTTCCAGCCCTTCAGGCTCAATTCTTTTTCCAACATCTCCTTCTTGTAGTTAACGGAGAAGAACTTAGCAATCTTCTCTTGATCGGCTTCCTTGAAGCCTTTAAAGCGGTGCAAAGTTCCATTTTTCAAAAAGATACGTAACCCCCAGGTGCCAATAAACTTCTGAAAGTTTACCATCTCCATATCAGACGCAGAGATCTGCTCGACCTTCCCCGTCTTCTGATTCTTAAAGATTAAGTGCTGATCGGTTAGCTTCAATCTACCTGGCGTCTGGCAAGAACGGAAAACAATTAGCTGATTATATATAATCACTTGAGAGATTTTCAACACAATCTAATTACTTATAAAAATTATTTTTAATTATGTGATGTAATAAAAATGTAAACTTGACGTCTCGGTGAGCTTAACCTACTAAACATCGGCAAGTTTCGCATAATTATAAAAAAAAAAGATCGGTGTTACTTCAAACTGAGAGTGGATTAAAAGTTTCGTTTACTGATAAAGATCAAATTACGCGATATTGCTTAATTATTCTAAAACTTCAAGAGATCTTACCATAGCGCCCTTAACCTCGGCGAAGATGTCCGGATATTCCAGAAAATCCATTCTAAGGAATTATTCAAATTCCTTGTACAATTAATCTAACGATGAACAATACTACGGTAGGTTGCGCGAATCACAAGTGCACTTACGACACTTACGAATAAATCGGACATGTGTTTACTATGGTTTACTATTGACGGAATTGCGGTACACAAAAGGCGGCAACGCAAATCACGCTAAGTGACGGTTTGGCCGCATGGAGGGAGAGGGGGGATGTATCGAAAGGGTCAATTAACACGATTGGTTATCGAATAAATTCCCGAAAATTTTGTCCATTCATCAACCAATCATTCCTTCTTATTCAGAAGAATTAGCTAATCCGAATACAAAGCGAAATTTACCGCCATATTCAAAGCCAGAAAATAAAGAAACAATAGATTTTTCAAGGGTCCTATTTATTACAGACAATAAATAAGATTAGATAAGTAATTAGTTAAAAAGTCAAAGATAAATAATAAAATTAAAATATTAAAATTTTTTAAATTTAAATGTTTATTTTGAATAAGTTAAATTTTAACTTCGTTATTTTTAAAACACATATTTCATGCTTTCTAGTAACGAGTCATATTGAAATCACAATCATACTCTGACACAGTGTATCGCTGAAAAGTACTTTATTCTCAAATTTATCTGCACACAAATTCAGAAGACATTTCTCTATAAAAAACATTTCTTTATTATCTAAACTTGATTTGCAAATAAATTAAATCCATTATGTAATTGTTCCATTATTTAGAGTAATCTAACTTTAAAAAATTACATTTTCTAATTTAATACAAATAATGAAATGCTTTGCTCCTGAATAAAGTTAAAATGTTTAAAACTAAATTTGGAACGTTGTAAGATACTCAAACTTAATACAAATCAAAATGCACAAATAATTATTTAACACAATAGCATTCTGTTATAACTAAAATTTTTTAGATCTGTTTATATCTTAATCTATAAAATTTTACATAATCGGTTTTCTTCCCTTCTCTCAAATAATTTCTTATATAAATTTCCAAAACTTTTTCTATTGTACAATTTAATTGTCACGTCGTTAAAAAAACATGATAAATATAATAATAAAATATATTTTTTCTTTTATACATAACAATACTTTATTGCGGTAATCTTATTATCACATTTCATAAATATTTGTTGCAAGATATATAATACGACATATAGTACGAAACTATTCGAAATTTGAATTCCAATCGAAGTTATTCAATTATAATCTACATTGTTTGTTTTCTAGAAAAAAGAAAATAATTCCGATTGGAATGTATTCTATAATAATATACATATACCCTAATCTCTTTCACCACATCAGTTCAGTCTTCGTTTACTTATATTTATTGCTTTAAATAATAATAAGTGTAAGTTACCGTCGTCAGCTTATCAACGAATTTAACCAGTCATCATTTATGTCCATAATTATATAGTTTTCATCGTTTATAATATCCTCTAAAATCACGTCTATGTCGCCGTTTGTTGAGATATTCCCTACAGACTCGCTCGTTGTATTTACGCTATGTGTATTATCTACAATATCTACATCGACTAGCATTTTCGTTTCGCTTTCCGAATGCATAGAACGGGTCTCCACGCTGTTCACGTCTAGTATAATGTTCGATTGCAGCTCGCCACTTTCATCCTTCAGTTCATCTCTGGTTTTATGCAGCATATTCAAACCAAGTTCCGCGCATGTACCATCAGATAGAGTAAAAATCTCGACAGTATCCATTGCGTTTGTGAGCGATTGCGACTGTACTTTTCTGTCATCATGTTTATCGGTATTAGAAATAATTTTAAGATTAATATTAGTCTTTTCAATGCTAATGATCTTGGGCAGTGTTCTGCTAACGTTAATCCCATTTGCAATCTGTTCGCTTGTAAGACTATCCTTTCTTTCGATGCAATTAATGCTTCCTAACTCGATTAACTCCAACAACGGCGATTCATTAGAGTCAGTAGATTCTTTTGTAATGAAGTCGTATTTATTAGGTAAGATTCCGACTTTATCTTCCACTGGAGGATTCGTTGAGCATTCAGTGCTTACAGTCTCCGTTAGCTCTTTGGAGAGCTCTTGTCCAGGAGTCACGGGCGGTGTATAAAGCGAGAGTTCCGTCAATGCAAGTCCACTGTCCTCTTCAATAGGACTCGCAGGTTCCTCCTCCCAGGTACAGGAGAGAGCTGATCGAGGGAAGATTTTCAATTCCTCGTAACCAAATGGCCAGGTGCACTGAAATACAAAGAGCGAAAATACTCGTGAGCGTAAGACGTGAAGGAAAACATATGTAAAAGGAGTAACAAGAAGTTTCATTTACCTCCTCCGACTCGCAGGCCCTCAATGCTTCTTCAAAATTAATCTGAAATACCTTGATTCTCCTCTTAATGCCGCTTTTCGCGCACAGCGGACAATAATCCGCCATTCTGCAACGGGAATCGTATACACCGTTAATTTATTTTAAAACAACAACAAATGAAAACAAAAGCACTCCAGTAAGACGCGTAAACAATCGCGCAGTTTTGTTGCTTTGTGCACAAACTCCGTGATTGTAAGAAAATTGTAAAATAAACGTATGTTTCTGAGGCTAACTTAGCACGATTAATAAGATACCTCGGATATTATGCATAATCAAACATTGTCACACTTAAATCATGCAATTCTTGTCAACATGTGCTCTCGATCTCGAGATGTTAAACATAAATAACCTACAAACTACCGGCATGTTACCGCTGACGAGGGGCGAGAGACGACAGAAACCTTGCGCGAGAGATAATTTGAGCCGTCGGTAACGCAGGAAATACTTGGCTTTAAATTATAATTATATAGCAAATTAATTATTCTTGGAAAAAAAAGAAAATTTAAGTTTCTGAATGTTTCAAAAAATTCAACATTGAATGTCACGTTTAAATTTCTAAATAACCTTATAAATTAATTGTTAAATATTATAATAATTAACAATTTGTAAATATATGTGTTTTTTTATATTCGCAAATTGTAATCTTTTACTTTTATTTAAAAAACTCAACGCATCTATAAAGTTATACGAATTTCTCAAATATTGGGTTTTATGATATAACACACATAATTATTTTTTTAAATCAAAATTGTTAGAAGCGTTTAAAAATCAATTATTTTTCGATTATATGCATTTTTCGATCCAGTAAATTTAAAATATAAAATTTTTTAACCAATAATCATGTAGGATTGTCTTAATTCTTTTTGCATGCTTCGATCGAGTATGTCTCTGCAACAAAAAATTATACTACTATAAGGTTAAAATAAAATAAAAATTATACAGGGATTATGTTAATACAAATTAATAAATATAAAATATTTTTAAAATATTTATTAAAAAATATTTTTAACACTCATGTTACTATATTTTGTACATAAATTTTGTCCGGATAATGCAAGTATTAAAAATAATAAAATTATATGTATATGTTACAATACAAGTAAGATTACAATATATTACAATATTATATATATAAAAAATTTATATACTGGCGCAAAAAAAAACAAGACAAAAATTTTGACCGAATTTTTAGGCAATCTTCAAAGTGATACAATTTTGCGAAAAATTATTCAAATTACATGTACTTAAAAAAGAGTACATGTAATTTGGATAATTTTTTGCAAAATTGCATCACTTTGAAAATTGCCTAAAAATTTGGTCAAAACTTTTGTCTCTTTTTTTTTGCGCCAGTGTATATACATAAAGTCAAAATATTTTTCAATACATTTCTAAAACACATTTTAGTAATATAATATATTGTAGCAATAATTTTTGTATTATTTCAAAATCTTTATAAAAAATTTCTATAAAATCTGTTACATACATATTTTTTTAAAATAAATTTGTAGAATACGCGCGCGCGCGCGCTGTGTGTGTGTGTGTGTATGTGTGTGAAAGAGAAAAGATATTTACAATCAATATGTTGGGTTGGAATAGACTAATAGTTAAAGTGCATGCGTATTTAATAATTGCGTATTGAAAATTTAATCTACTGCCAAACACAGTATAAAAATCAAAGTGTCATATAATTTTTTAAATTTATTGTTACTATAATGAATAATGCCCGGCTATTACTAATTACACTTTGTGAAGTAGAAACGTTTTGTTTATTGTTGTCATGACGAATTGAATTATTATGGGGTATTCATATTTGTAATAAATGAGAATAAAGATGTATTTTTAAATAAATCTAAACATGTTGAATAATAAATTGTAATAAGTAGTTTTTAAAAAATTGACTCGAGTCATTGACCTTTGTCTTATGATAGTATTGCTTTGCAAATACCGAGCCCGTTATATAGTTATAATTACACTTTTTGTTGCATATTTTTATGAAATATGCAACAAAAAGTATAATGTTAAGTAATATATAAAGCTGTAACTTCTCAGTAGAAGATCTGTAACTTTATTCGTCTATTTACTTACGCGATAAAAAACGTCGATTATTCTGCGAGATAAGCTGAAAAAATATATTTCTCTCCTTCAACGTATCAAATGATTTAATGTGTACAATAAACTTATCGAAATTATGACCTAAAAACCGAAATATGCTGATGCGTATTTACATGATGGCAGCCTCTTGAGTGTGTCCCGGAATCGTCCCTCGGAATACCGATGAAAGTGACTTTCTTTATACTTTCTCATTTCAAGCAGCACCTTGCGTTTCATACACCAGATCAGTTTCCTATCGTCCGTCGCGCGTTTCGAATATCCCCTGCTAATTCATTAACTGCTATATGAGGATCATAATATTAACAAATATGTGTATTGCATTTTTGTAAAAATAGTATTAAAATAATATTAAAATAAATAAAGTAATAATAGCAGTTATTATACGGTACAAATTATTGCGTAACAAGCGCGACTAATAAGTAAGGAAACAGAAAAGGCAAAGGATTGTCAGAGATTTTCAAGAAATGGGAATCTTTGTACGACCAATTGTGGAGATTTCGGATTCTCCGAAAGAGGTGAGATATATATTGAGATAAAATTGATACATGCTAAAGAACTATTCAAAGAAATGTAATATTGATAAAGATAACAGGAGCCTTTTAATATCTAGGATCAATAATCCTGACTAGTAATAATATATATTGAATTAGTAATACTTATAGTATGTAGCAATATTTTTACATTACCTTACATTATCAGTATTAAGCGTTATTTACATAAAGTAACTTTCGACGCTTATCGCTGGCGTCTTTTATCGCCAGGTTGTCGCTCTTCTACAGTAAATTTTTGACCGATAAAATTCGCTAGTATTAAAGCATTTACACGTTGCTAACAAAATCGCCAACGATTTAATGTTTTTTTCTTTTTTTAACTATTTGCTAGCGTCTACAATTTTAAAGTTGCGGCGTGGTCGCTGCGACAAAATTGTTACCGCTTTTGTCAAATAAATAACTATCAGTATTAAAAAACGGTCGTGTCAAGACGATAGCAAATGAATCAGCGAATAATTTGGTATACTGCGCATGCATGTACAAAATGGTCAACTGATATATTTCGATATTTGTTTGAATATACATTTTTGTTCGACAATAGCAGCTCGAGTTATATTATTCTGTGACGAATGATAGCGACTTCATTTGCTCGTTAACAACATGTAAATAGTTCAGCATAGAGCGAATTTTGTCAGTCAAAAATTCACGTTGAAAGAGCGATAAACTGGCGATAAAGATATTAACAACAAACGTCGAAAATCGCTTAGTTGTGGCGGAGCAAACAATGGTAAACCATTTGTTTGAAAAGAACGATAAAATAAAAATGTTCAACTTTTTGATAAGCGATTAATAAATACCGCGACCTTAAAATTGTAGATGCTAGCAAATAAAAAATCAGTGTTTTTATCAGCGAATTCGTTAACAAATTAAGACGCTTGTTAAAAAATGAATGAAAATTGCTCCGTGTAAATTACGCTTTAGTAACAATATTTTAACTCAATTTTATGTACCAACAAATACTGATAATATTATTGATCGTGTGTGTGATGTTTGATAAGTCGACACATATTGACGGTGATCTTAATTTTTTAAACTTTGAACCATGATTATCAGTATCATGATTAAAAAAAAGTTTTCTAACATTTTATATTGTTAAGATTTTTTCATATTCTAAATCTATGTCGATTTTTTACAAAATCTCTTAACTTTCTTTACAATTTATAAGTTCTCTTTGAAAATTAAGAATAAGAATTAAAAATTTATATTTTACGACAAATTTTTTCAAATAAAAATTTATATAGAATATTTCAGAACTTTCACACATACTTGAAAGAATTCCAGAAAAGATGTAGACTTTTTTAGTGGTTTTGAAAAGTTTCAATTTATATGAAAAAGAAAACAGAGAAATAATTTTACTTAAAAAGTTATAAAATTACAAAAATTCTAAAGAATTATGTAAATTTTAAAATTTAAAGAATCTAAGGTATCGTTGTATGGTAGGAATATTTGCAGAGCTAAAAAATAAACCGATGTTCAAGACTCAAGGAACCCAGATCACCTTCAATATTTTACATCAATATTAACAATACAGGCTCAATAATATTGTCAGTATTTATTGGTACTCACAGCATTATTCATCGTGTAATAGGTCCCTACAAGAGATATGGATTTTCGATTACAGGCACAGACAATAGCGACCAACGTATCGTCACAAGCTCATCATGTCTCTAGAATGAAACGGGGACAAGTGATCGGCTCCATTCGAGGATTTCGCGGATGCACAATTTGGCTAACGGGACTTTCTGGTGCCGGGAAGACTTCGATTTCTTTTCAACTTGAGGAATATCTCATTTCTCAGGTACATCAACGGCACGATACTCAGTAAACAAAAAGTATACGAAAATAACATTTGAAATGTTGATTTCATATTTTTAAACGTTTTAAAATAATACTATATAAACATTTCAAAAAGATTATTTGATATCTGTCATTATTATTATTTGATTTACTATTTGATTATACAATATATGATTTCTTTTAAAACATCATTGAAATGTTTTAAAAACACTATTCCTGAGTCACGATCAAAGTGCTTGCTCATATTGATATTGTATATAATTAAATAACACATATTTGTGTAAAAGCAACGTAATATGTTATTGAATATCGTTATAATAACATCATAGCGATGATTTTACGTTTACTGGATAATCGCTCGACTTGTTGCTCCACATTCGCGATATTTTATTCGACATTATTCCCGAAAATTCACAGGGGATTCCCGCGTACAGCCTGGACGGCGACAACATGCGTACAGGTCTGAATCGCAATCTTAGCTTCAGCAAAGAGGATCGCGAGGAGAACGTGCGCCGCATCGCCGAGGTCGCGAAGCTTTTCGCAGACGCCGGCATCATTACCCTTTGCAGCTTCGTGTCGCCGTTCACGGCGGACCGAAGAATGGCACGGGAAATTCACGAGAACGCCAATCTGCCCTTCATCGAGGTGTTCGTCGACGCATCCCTCCAGGTGTGCGAGGCGCGCGACGTCAAGGGGCTCTACAAGAAGGCGCGTCAGGGCATCATCAAGAGTTTCACCGGTATCGATCAGAATTACGAAATACCCACCAAGCCTGAGCTCGTTGTTAATACGGAGAATGCAACCGTTCAACAATCTACTGACGTTGTCATCGAGTTTCTCCAGCGCAGACAAATTATACCGAAGACATGCGGACAACTCAAACAACCTGTTCTAGAGCTGTTCGTGAAGAAGGATAGACTGGACGACGTCCGGGAGGAAATAAAAACTCTTCCGACTTTGGAAATCGGGAAGATAGACGTGCAGTGGTTGCAAGTTCTCGCTGAAGGCTGGGCGACGCCTTTGAAGGGATTCATGAGGGAGAACGAGTATCTTCAAGTAAGTTTTAAGCCTATCCTATGCGTGTTACGTAAAAGTAACAAATCTCCACGAATATCAAGCGTAAAAAAGCTCCCTTCTTTTTTAAACAGGTGCAACATTTCAACTGCCTGTACTACGAGAAGGACGTTCCGATCAACCAATCGGTACCCATCGTTCTCGCCGTGAGCACCGTCGACAAAGAGCGTTGCTTCGACGCGGCCGCGCTTGTTCTCAGGTATCAGGGCAAGAGCCTTGCCGTTCTGCGCAATCCGGAATTTTATCGCCATCGTAAGGAAGAACGTTGCTGCCGTCAGTTCGGCACGGATGATCCGGGGCACCCCTATGTCAGATTAATTCGTGATTCTGGTGACTGGCTGGTCGGCGGGGATCTGGAGGTGCTCGAGAGGATCAGATGGGACGACGGGCTGGATCATTACAGACTGACGCCAAATGAGATCAGAACTAGATGCCGCGAAATTGGTGCCGACACGGTTTTCGCTTTCCAGCTGCGAAATCCAATACACAACGGACACGCGTTGTTGATGCAGGTTGGTGCTTGGGTGAGTGCTTGTGCAATTTGCTCGTTCATTCTATTATTTTTATTTCGTTGTCTCTCAGGATACCAGGAGATGTCTCGAGGAGTCCGGTTTCAAGAAACCAGTCCTCCTTCTTCATCCCCTAGGCGGATGGACCAAAGACGACGATGTTCCCCTACCGGTCAGAATACGGCAACACCAGGCCGTCCTCGAGGAAGGCGTCTTGCACGAGGACACCATTCTCGCTATCTTCCCTAGCCCTATGTGCTACGCTGGTCCCACAGAGGTCAGGGTACTTTTCTCTAACGTTTCTGTTAAACAATATTACATGCAACATCTAAAATACAAAATGCTAACTTAAAAATGCCTAACCGGTCATGGTGATGATTTATATCCTTCAGGTGCAGTGGCATGCCAAGGCTCGTATGATCGCAGGAGCAAATTTCTACATTGTCGGACGGGATCCCGCCGGCATCCCACATCCCGATAAATCTGCCACGCCGGACGGCAATCTCTACGACGTCACTCACGGTGCGCGTATTCTTTCGATGGCCCCAGGTTTGCAGAATCTCCAAATTATTCCCTTTAGAGTAGCCGCTTACGACACCAAAGTGAAAAAAATGTCTTTCCTCGAAGCCGAACGGCACGAAGACTTTGTCTTTATTTCCGGTACCAAAATGCGGAGTAAGTTTCCATTCTTCATTTTTTCCTTATCCATTAGTTTAAATAATTTTATATTATTTTTATTTGTGGCTATACGTGCGTGTATTTCTATAAGATTTATAAGAACATTTGTTGTTTCTTTTTACGTTAGATTTAGCGAAAAATGGTGAAGATCCTCCCGAAGGTTTTATGGCGCCAAAAGCATGGGAAATTATCGTGAAATATTACCAAACGCACACGTAATCGACAAGTAAATTAACGAAATAAATCATTAACATTTATTATATGTATGATATAACATAACATTACTATTGTCATTAATATTGTACAAAATAGTAATATAAATTTAATTTAATGATCAATACATAACAAAATAAAATATGTTGGTAAAGCTATGGAGCAGCAAAAATAATGGAACAATTTTTGCATTTTGTTTCTGGTCTATTACCTTCTGGTATATTTTTATTTATTGCATCGAATGACACGGAAGGACATTTTGTAGCTTAAATATATTCGACAATCAACCGAAGGTTGTCGATAGAAAATATTCTGCCATTTAATCCGGTATATCTGCAATATAATATCCCACTATTCTTAACTTTATCTTTGTACGTTTTCATATTTCATCAAAAAATAAGCATTTGCGTAAGCGATCTAGATATTCTAGATAATAAAGGATAACATTGTGTTGCGTTTACCTTCTTCCTCAGAGTCGGATATTCGTGTAGCCTGAAGCGAGCTTTGTTTCGTTAATGTACGGACTAGGCCACGTGGTCTTGGCGGCGGCGATTGTTTGTTCCAAAGTGCCTCCAGTTGATCGAAATGTTGAGATTGTGCTAAAGCGGCCTGCTCAGGACCTAGGCCAGGTTGAGAACCGGCTAAACCTGCTTGGCTGATCTCTTCCATTGACGCGCTCACGCTAAAACGACGTTTCAATCGCTCCTCGATACTCGAGACTGTAATACCTGAAAATAAATGCGAGCAATGTCAAGCTATATCCTAATTTTTATTACACACGCTTAATAGATCGATTACGATCCCCAAATGACATTAGAATTATTTATTAAAAATGATAACCTGATGTAAGATGCCCATACTTTCGTTGCCAAGTATAAGTATCTAAAGACACCTCTTTCTTCAGCAACCTCTTGGCGGGTCGCTTCGGTCCTGGTGGTCTCAGATCTCGCGGCGCCACGTACGGCGGCAACTTGACGTATTGCGCGGGAGTATTATGCAGACATACAATAGGCATGCACTTGTGCTCCAGCAAATGTACCGCTATCCTGGAGCAATCGGTAGACATTTCGATTCCTAAAACCGGTACATGTAGCATAATGGAACTGAGCGAGGTGCCTTTTTTGGTGTCCCAGACGATTAGGCTCTTATCCTCGCTTCCGGAAACGGCCAAGGTACCGTCACCGGACAGTCGTACGCAGGTCACGTAACCCAGATGACCTATGAGAGTGTGTAAGTCGGCGCCGGTGTTGATATCCCAAACGATCAAATTTGCATCCCTGGAGCCGGACACTACTATAGACTTGTCGAGCACGGCGACTGCTACGCAAGTCACATGGTCCGTATGGCCGACCAACACTTGAGAAAGTTTACCGCCGGCCAGTTGCCACACCTTCAGACTCATATCGCGAGAACCGGTGATCAGGTACTGAGAATCTGGCGTTACCACTAGACATGTGATGTCCTGCGAGTGCGACACTTGATGCTTCTCTTCAGGACCGGCTCCCAGACTGATTATGCGCACCTGGTTATCGCCAGATCCGCATACCGCGTATCTGCAATAACGGAATGGTTAAATTGAAAAACATGAAAAATATGTCGTAAAATAGTTTAATAAAAATAGATTAATGTTTGGAGAGATATAGAAATGCGAGAGAAGAGGGAACAGAAAAGGATAAAAAATATTTAAACAGAGAAATTCATACAATCTATTATAAGTTTCGTTCTCTCACCTCATGTCGGATGCAACAGCAAAACATCGGCCAGGTCCACAAACAGACTGAATTAATGTTCCACTATCCGCTGCCCAGACTCTGATAGAGCCAGCACGATCTGAACTGACCGCTCTTCTTCCATCCAGCATAGCGGTAACAGCAGTTACTGGCGCCTGATGCCTGAACGTAGCCACCACGAGTCCTAGAGTTAAACCCCACACGCGTACTGTCTTGTCTTCAGAGCCTAAAAAATGTATGCACATTTTTATGTCTTCGCCTAATTCAGATACGTCAACAACAAAGAAAGATTAATTAATTAAAATTCAAGAAAAAGTTTATATTCTTTTTCTTAATTTTTTAATGGCTTATTTTATTTAAAAGTCTGTACCAGATGCGACAAAGAGTCCCGATGCAGAAAATGCAATGCAGGTAATACTGGCGATGTGCCCCTCCATAGTGGATAACAATTCGTGAGTGTTGAGCTGCCATAAATTGACTAGAGAATCGACACCGCCGGTAACCGCCATGGCACCATCCCTGGAGATGTCCAAGCAGGATATCGGTGCAGTATGCGGCTGCAGGGAATCCTGTTTCCCGGGTTTCTGCGGTTTCGGTGGTGGTTCCTCACCGCGGAAGCTCCAATAAGTCACGCGACCTCCTCCACCAGTTATCAGAAAGTCATCTTTCTCAGTCACCTGCGAGAGATGAGAATAGAATTATGATAACGTGATCTATAAACAAAAAAACTAAGATAAATAAAAGAAAAATGTCAAAACTTTTTGCACTTAATCACCTTAACCGAAGTAACGTTTGCCGACGGATTAGCAGGCAAAGTCCTGATCAATTTTCCACTGTGCATATCAAATACGGATACTCTGCCTTCAACACCACCAGCAATAGCTCTTCTGCAATCTTTCGCCAGACAGAGACTCTTAACTGGACCTTGATGTCCCCTAAGCGTGTGGATTTCTGTGCCCGTTGCCAAGGATCTTAAATATAGTTTCTCATCTTCGCAAGCCGCTAAAAGGAAAACTGAATCCGCGGATACGTCTAGCATGATCACTGGTGAAGGAAGAGCGATGCTGTTGAGAAGACTGAAACTCTCCAAGGACCAAAGACATACGGTCCCGTCAACTGATCCGGAAACCAAGACTTCACCAGCGGAATCGACCCGAATAGTGGTAACGGGGCCTCGGTGATGATCAACCTTCATCAGAACTTCGCCAGTAAGCAAACTTGTAGCAATAATCCGGGAATCTTCACCACCGCTCACGATAACGGAATTGTTTAGAGCCGTAGTTAAAGTGAGGACCGGTGCAATGTGCTCACAAATCCGACGTTTCATTACAAAATCCTTCATATCCCAGACGATAATCGAGGTGTCCTCGGAGCCGGTCAGCAAATACTGCGATTGGTAGGTGACGGCCAAACATGAGATCGGGCTGGAGTGTCCTGATATAAGAGAAGAGACAATTTATTTAACAATCATTAGCTGAAATAAAGAGGCGGAAATAATAATAATGTATCTCAACAAATGCAGTAAATTATATATAAATATATATATATATTTTTTTTTACCTTTAAATGTGTGAACAAGCTGACCGGACATCACGTGCCATAACTGAGCATCTCCCTGCGATGGCACGACGACTACGTGCTGGCCAGATGGTGCCGCTTCGATCAATTTAACTCCCTGAGGACACGTAATCGCTCGGATCTGTAGTGGTAGAGGCGGCTGCAGCCATCCGTTCAAGGGTACGAGCAAAGGCGCGGTGTAACCGTCGCACCAAGCCATAGCCGCCATGACCATTCTACTGACCTTAATAAAACGATCGAATAAGCCATTATTCGATCGGAATTTCCATTTACTGGCATTTAACGGCATTTCTGATCAAGATAAGAAGATATAAGGGACTCACGAGGTCACCGCCGTCTTCGGCGACCGGTCTTAACCAGCAGATAAGCTGCGCGGCAAGTTGAAGCGGATCTCTAGTAAGGACATCGCTGGATTTTCTCACGGCGTAGTACACGAGCTCCAGGTCACGCTCGAGGAGATACCGTCGGGCGTGTTCCAGGACGCATCTCAGGTAGCTCACGGAAATCATCTGGGCGCCCGCGAGAAGGAAGTCGAACGCGCAGACGGCCAGCTTCTTTAGCTTGTCGACGTCGGAGGCGCGCAGAAGGTGCAGCCACGCTTCCTCGACGTGTCGCAGGGTATACGTGACGTCCTGAGTTTGCGGCGCGCTCTGAAACGGCGTTTCCTTCACGGGAGGCGAAGAGGCCGCCGGATTCTCCGCGGGCGGCGACTTCTCGGAATTGTCGTCGACGTTTTCGGTGAAGAAAAGGCCGGCCAGTTCCGCGTGGTAGCCGCGCGAGACGTCCTGATTCGAGAGATACTTTCTAAGAGCGACCTCGCGACACTGCGCGCGCCAGGAAAACATCAGTCGACCGCTCATTACTCGCACCTGAAGTAACAATTCGTCAAATAAAGATTTAATAGCACGAAATGCAGTGTGAGGGCCTGCTAAAGCGATTATCTGTATCGATATTCTACTCCACTTACTTTGAGCCACGGCGCGAACGTTCTCCTGACCAAGCACCAGGTCGCGAAGTTAAACTGGCTCTCTTCCAAGAGCAAAGGCTCCTCCCCTCCGGTAGGCATGATCAGTTCGAGTATCTCCGTTTCCGACAAGCCGTACTCGGTGCAAGCGAGAATCGAGGCGATCCGACTAGCCGCACCGAGTCCGACGAGTTCCTCCAGGCGATCGAAAACCGCGTCGACGCCCGGCATCGTCTGGATTCCACGCCCGGATAGATCGACGAGAATGTCGGGGTTACGCAAACGATCCTTTTGCAGCGGGGTGAGGCGCATTCCCTCGGGCGGAAGCGCGGAGGTGACGACAAAGTGGACACCCGGGGGGAGAGTGAGCGGTAGCCAGGACAGGGCGGCGACGATGTCGCACTCAAGCGGATGGAAACGATGAAGATCGTCGAGGAGAATGACTAATTGGTCCGGCAGGGGATGCTCGTCCAGGCGGCGTATGATGAGACTGAACCAATTGTTGAGGTAGAGCGGGTCGAAGGAGGCATCACGCGGCAGATTACCGTCGTTGTCGCCACAGAGGAAGCCGATGTGCTGGCAAAGGATGCGGAGGAGCTCCAGGCTGTAGGAGGACCGGGGAGTCGCGGTGCACAGTCGGACGACGCGGAGTGTCGGCGCCGCGAGCCAGAGAGGCGAGTCCTGGTAGACGCGCGCAAGAATGGAGGACTTTCCGGAGGATTTGGACCCGTAGATCAAGATCGGCCCGTGCTTGTGCTCCTTGCCTAGTGATTTACATACGATCCAATTGTTGTAGAACGCATTCCTACACCTGATATTCCTGAAGTAAATGTGTATACCTGCAAGGATAAGTTGTTTAACTCGCTCCACGGTCTCGTCGCGCTGGTCGGCCAGCGGCAGTTCTCGGAGCAGCGCGAAATGCGCCATACTCTCGGCGTAGACCTCCTGGACCATCTTCTTGCGGCTCTTGATCTCCGGGTCGGCCTCGACGGACGCGTTCACCAGCTGCTGGATCCTGTCCAGCACCAGCTCCCGCAGTTTGCTAAGGTACTCGTCGTGTGCATCGTGATCGGCGTCGATCGCGCCGCCGTCACGGTGCTCCACGTGAAATCGCAGAACGTTCTCGTGGGGCAGGGTAGTCTGGACGCGGGACCAGAGTCCCTTGGCGGCGGCTGTGCACCTCGGCGCGTTGTCGCCCGTCCACTCGCGTATCACGGCCATTATTCCCAGGCCTTGTTGGTCTAGATCTGATAAGAGCAAGCGTTTCATAACCGATTATACTGTCGGTGAATTATTAGTACCTTCTCCCACACACACACACACACAGAGAGACACACAGACACACACACACACACACTACCCTTGCTGTACTTATGCTTTGCATAGCAATGAAAGGTAGGCTTTAAAAGCCGATTCATAAATGGAGCTTTTATTATAAAGTTCTAAAAAAAAAAAAAAATTAGAGATGAATAATTTTTCGCACATTGAGAGAATTTTATCGCGCTGTATACGCGCCATTTTAAAAGAAATTAATAATAAATAATTTATTCTCCTCACACAGCGCGTACATGAAAGCCCCGAGAGAGAGAGAGATTTGAAAGATTTATAATAAATTCTAGCCAGCAGCGAGGCGGACTAAAAATAGTCACGAGCACCAATTAAATTTTTTGGCTGGAAAACGAATTAGCGCGGCAGCGCTAGACGTGGCACAAAGCGGGCTCAATTTTCAGCTTCTAGGTAAAAGCCTCTTACAACGTGAAATGCAGTGGGTGTACGAACATCGCTCTTCTTCGCGAAAAGTCGTTGCACGTTTGACGGGGAGAATAATTTAAACGGCGCATACGACGACGATGATGACGACGACACTTGACCTAGAAGGTCGGGATCTCCTATTTTCGGAGGAGAAAGCTCGATAAGACCACAATTTCAGTCGTCAAACGAGTACGATATGCCATCGCACGAGAGCCAATCAAATATTGACAGCGGCGGAGTGGCGGTGGTGTATCCGGCGATCGACTTGGCATGTTCGATTATTTACTTACAATATTACAAAATGACGTGCAGACACGTATACGTACACACACCGGCAAATAATATGCGAAAGTAAAGTGACTTTCAGAGAAATCCAATTTGCATTCAAATCCTTTTGTACGCGCGCGAACAATTCCAGCGTTCTCAGAGATTATGCGGAATGCGAATCAAATACTAAAGAAGTTACAGGTATACTTATAGCTCTTTGAAAAGCGATTACAAGTTTTCTTTCCATCGATTGATTCATCTCATTGTCCCGCACAAAAGTATATTTACTGTATTCTTAAGAGTACAATTATTAAAAAATTAATAGTTTACAAGATATTGTATATTTTCTGTCAAAATATGCCAGAATAAAGAACAAGACAGTCTCGCGAACTATTGATTTCTCGTCATCTCTTTTGTATACAGAATAATTAGAGGAATCATACATTCTGTAAATAAATCCTATACATAATTCCATTTAAAAAGCGTCTTCAAATCTTTGATCTACTCCACCTAGAGATAAGAGACTATAGTTTCACCATGCGATCTTCATTTCTATTTTTAATATCTTCAATATTCCGTTATCTTCAATAGCCAAACGGCTGGCAGAAAATAAAAATTTCATACTTCGCTGAATTTTAATAGCCCGTAACACATTCAGCAATTCACCTTGTATATCGACAAAAATGAATATTCCTCTACTCACTTAGGCCGTAGTCCAGCTGTCGTTCCGCCGTACTCTTCAGGATGTATCTCAACTCCTGGTTCTCCGGTTGTTCCGCGAGCGCGCGTTCCGTGGCGATCCTCAGCGTCTGGCGCAGCTTCGGCTCCTGATCCCTCTGCCATTCTCGACGAGCGGTCCGCATGCTATTCGCACACGCAACTTGTCGATGACTCGAAAAAACGGGAAAACGAAAAAGGGAAAAGAGGAGAAAAAGGGAGAGAAAGAGAAAAAGAGAGAGAGAGAGAGAGAGAGAGAAAAAGAGAGAGAAAAAGAGAGATTCTAAACGTCAGCGTTTTACCTATTTGCATTCAAAATATAAGAGTTTCCATCGTGCTCATAATGATCTTTAAGGAGGGCGCAATGCGCGACAAGCATTCGGTAGGTAGCCTCTTTCAATTCCGTCGGTACCCACCCCACGGTATAATTTGTTCCCGTCAACAGCTGAAAAGGATAACAAATGGAGAAAGGAGTAACTCCTCTGAGTTTCGAGAATACCTACTGTGGAAGTATGTGTGTGTGTGTGTGTGTAGAGAGAGAGATGAAAAAAGAAAAAAAAGGGAGCGATAAGAAAAGCGACGCGAGAATACGCGGAAAAGAAAAGCGCGAGCGTATAAAACGCGGACGTGCAATTTCGAGGACGTGATAATTGGCGATGCGATAACTATGCCAAAGTACCCCAGATAAGAATTGTTTTTTCAGTGAGATGTATACGTGTCAAACTAGTGCTCTTTATTTTCCCGAAAAATATCGAGGAAGAAGCCTATTTTTTTCACTCATTTTTCGAAAAATATGAAAACGCGAATGTGGTAACGACAGTGGATTTTATTGATAAATTATTCACTTATTATTAGAATCCTTAAATGTAAAAGACATTTTAAAATCGTTTGTGTGCACTGTTAAATATTAAAAAACCAATTCCTTAAGTTAAATAACACTTTGTTTTCGAAATTCATTATTTTAACACAAAACATTTAGTTAGGAACAACTACATTTAATCAAGTAGTAATACCCTGTAGTTGAATTATAGTTAGTTTTGAAGTAAACAGTGTTCATATGCATCTCATAACGGTTAAATTAATTTTAAGTCAAATTTAATAAATTCTAGTTAAAATGTTTAACTTTATTGTTTTAGTTAAACTGGCGACATATTGGGTAAAAGCAGTGACGACATAGAAACGACTTAAAAATGACTCAATTTGGCACGAATTTAACAGTGTAGAGGATCATAAAGACGTTTGTCTTTTTTTAGAAAAAAAAAACAAAAAAGAACCGTTTCTTCCCTAAAACTTTCGAGAAATTTTCCGAGCTAAGAATACACTGTATCAAACCGCCGTGTAATTCTTAGTTCTACGCGACAATGGAAGATAAGTGTAGCTCAGTGATCGATATGCGCCGTGGCGCCATGTATGTACGTTTCTCACCAAAAGAAAGCATCCCCTAGAATGCCGGTGCGACGCATTTATCTCCTCCAGGAAGGACTCCGCTAGATGCGGATTGACGTCCGGGTTGTCGCCGGCCCCGTATTGCATGTCCACCAGGAGCACCTGCGCAGGAACCAAGCATACATATACAGCTCTCGTAAGGGTTAATTTTCGCGAACGTCAAAGTAAATTGAACCATCGCTTTGCACTGACCTCGATTCCCATATCATCGTAAATTGATTGCAGCTCCGGACCGACCACCTCTAGCAGCTGTTTGCGCTCCTCTGGGAAGTCTAACCGGCAAAATTGCCAAATGTGAATTCGATTTAACGTTAATAACTCTCTATACATATAGCATGCTTCAAAAATAGCTGGTCAAACTTTAACATATTCTATTTCACTGAAAAAAGAAATTGTATGAACATAGATCTGAAAATTGAACCTTTTTTCCCTCCAAGTTATAAACGCTTTTTAATTAAAAGAGATTTTGGTGAGAACGCTCTGATAAAAAAATTATGTAAGATTCCATAAACAATATTTATAAAATTACACAATTTATAACTGAAATAAAATTATTAGTATTTTTTAGTAGTTTTATTTTTGATTGTGCAAATATACTTTTCCGTCCAATAAAAAGTATTAGTGAATCTTAAAATCTCCTTCGATGATTCTCCGAGAATCTGAGATCCTTAAGGAGATTGTAAGATTTTAAGTTTAATAATGCTTTTATTGCTATCGTGGAAGTTAAATCGTATTACTGTTTTATGTGACAAAATACTCCGAGAATTTTCAAATGTCAATATATTTTTAGACGGAAAATTATATTTGCACAATTAAAAAGTTCCCCTGTAGATAAAAATCTAACTTAATTTTAAATTACGATTTAAATAATAACCCAGATAGCACAGAGAGTTCAAAAAGAACTCAATTGTATGTCACCAATTATGAATTCTTTTTGAGATGCAAAAAAAAATTATTTTTATAAAAATATAATAAAAATAATTCTTTTTCATCTCAAAAAGAATTTGTAATTGGTGACATACAATTGAGTTCTTTATAAACTCTCTGTGTTATCTGGGAAAAAAACATATAGACTATAATGCAATTCTCATGCGCTATTTCAATCTATATAATATTTAGAAATTTTTCAAGAAGTTTTACTTTTACATTTAACAAATTTTTTCCTAAACAAAAAGTATTTACAGCTTGGAAAGCATTTCCGAACTTTTTCCATTATTCAATAAGTAAATTAGTCTCTTAAAGTTTGGTCATCTAGCTATTTTTGAAACATCCTATATATCTCTTGCAATCTCTCTACGCCTACGTGTTGCCTCACGTGCACGTGACGTTACCGAGATTGAATTTTGCTTAATAAGCGGGAGATATAACGAGGATATACGGCACACTCGCCTAGATTCTATTGAAGAAGCGAATCACGGACGTTCGACAAAACGGACGGCGTCTCGTGCTCCCGTCGAATCTAAACGCGCCCCGTCCCTCGGGTATTTTGCTCGGAAATTTCTCGAGATTTACCCCCGGCTTACTACTCACCATCCCTCTCGCCGACGATGAATATCTTGATGAGCCTCGGCGCCGGCAGATGAGCGGGCGGCGGGCCGCCTTTGACGACCCCCGCGATTAACTCCACCTCGAGATTCATGCTTGTTGCAGGGGAAACGAGGGTGTTTCGTGAATTCGAAGTGGCGTTAAGCGACGATCATCGCTGTGAATCCTCACGCGTCCAACATGTCCGTCATTTCCGCTTCCGAAATTATTCCACAATGTATCGCCAGGCTCCTCTGGCTAGTCTTTTTTAGGGAGACTTAGACCCTTCTATACATATATATTTCTCTCTTCACAAATTTAACTTTCTATATTTTTAAAATCGTAAATTCTTTCTTCTCTCGGACGTTTCGATTACAAGCTCACCCTCAGGATCCCTTCTCGCAAGCGCTCCCTCTTAAATATCTCGAGATCCCCGGATCATTTCGTTCTGGAGTCGTCTGTATAATCTCGAGTCAGCGTGGTTCTCTATTCCTCTCTCAAAGACACCGCTCGCGTTCTTCTTCTCGCCTGATCCTCGGTTATTGCCCCCTCAAGATACTCGTGTTACTCGATAGATATATGTACTTGATATACTTGATCGATCCGGCGATCAGGTAGTCAATATATAATATACAATAATCGACGCTTTCAACAAACAATATATTTATATATATAGAGATTGTGATTTTATCTTTTTTTATATATATATATCCTTTGAGGTGTATATATATATCTGTGTATATATATATCTGTTCTTACATATATTTTATATATATATATATATATATCTATGTATCTCTATTTACGTCTTAATTTGGTGGATATCTAAATAACTACGATTGTCTTCGCCTGCGGGACGCAGCGAGCGTTACATCGATCTGTCAGTCGCGATTAGGCGGCGCCCACGCGTGCCCGCGACTCCGCCATCTCATCGATCGCCAAGCAACATGTAGATCGATTTATCACGCGATCTGGATCACGCCTTCTCTCTCTTTCTCTCGCCTGTTAGTAGTTTGTACTTGTCCCGAGCGTACTCATTGGTCGTTGCCCGCTAAGCCGCGGCGGGCGAGTACGGCGGCGGCGACGAGGGTGGTAGGAGGGATGAATGTGTCGTGGAGTTGTGCCGGGCTTGAGGGTGAGTATTCAAGGCCCTGTTGTGTCGCGCCCTTACGTGCCCATTTTACGCCGGGCGAGGACCCTCTGGAAAAAACACAGGGAAACATAGATTTCACTCGAGGGGTGATCCATCCGTCCGTGTTGCCGCCATCAGTATTGTCACACAGACAGAACAGCAGTATCAAATTAAAATTCATGTATTCCATTTCACAACCATTGTTTTGTATATAAGCAAGACATTCTTAAAACAAGAATGTTCCTTTTTTTCTGTGATACATGAAGAATCTTTCGCTTATATTATTGAATCTTCTTTTTAAATAATATTTAATAATCTTATGTTTCAATATATTTTTATTTCAATGTATTTTATAATAGTTATCTATAAAAAAAGCACAATACATGATCGTTTCGAGACAATAATTGTATTAAAAAATTCTAATTCTTGATTTAAGGGAGTTCCGCTGCTAAATCAAAATGAACACATTTTCATGAAACTTTGTAGAGAAGTTCAAATTAGTGATATAAATTGACTGTTGAATTAGTGATATAATTGACTGATCAAAATTTCAGAAAGTTGAACTAGCTAGTTATTTAGATATTAAATATTTTATTAACATGGTCTCTTATGGAAATCGATGAATTTTCAGAATTTTTCAGTTTTTATTAAATATCGTATTAAACATAGAAGTAATAAACAGATGTTAATGAAACTTTACAATAATACATCTTAGCTGTCCAGAAAAGTACTGTTAAATTTTTGAAACGATGCACTTGCTCGTTTGAGTGAAATAATTGATAAGAAAAAAAAGTTTACAATAATCGAAGTAATACAGCACATAAGTGTGATAAATGTGTGCTAGTGATATAACACGAATTTCAAATTGTTGTATTTAGTTATCTAAGGGTGATATAATAGTAAAAAATGTTTATTCTTAATTTTTAAAAAAATTATTTCAGTAATAAAGGTAGTATTTTATAGCCGATTTTTTTCTTATATTCACCATTATTAACTTTAGACCATATTTAGCAAAAAACTTTACTTGAACCCCTGTGCCACTTGTGCTGAGCAGAGGAACTCCCTCAAAGATATTGTGATGTTTCTATCTGATTTTTCCTTTTTAATTTGTGAAAATTATTAAGGAGAGAATATATTCTTCTTGATAAAACTGTACAAAACGTTTCTGTGTAAAGCAACAAATTAGGTCTGTTTAACTAATAAGCTCATCTCAATTTAACATTTCAAAAATAACGAGATTCCTGAAACTAAGATATTCGAAAGTTTTTAAACAGAATCGAATATCGAATTGTTAAAACATAATTTTTAAGTCACAATATAATTATTAAATTAAATTTTAATATACAGATAAAACGATTTTATATGTGTAAAAGAATTTATATTCATCATATATAACGTCATTTTTTAATATAATTTTATAAAATTGTTAATAGTAGATATATATAATTTATATTCGAAATTTTCGAATAATTCATAGAGATTCAAATCCGAATCAATAATTCGTACGTCTCTACTCAAAATAAGAATATTTTCTCTTTCTGTGCAAGAGTTTGAAATTACATTTTAATTCAAATAATTAATATGTATATTCTAAATCAATTTCTAAAACATGTAGATTTTCATATTTTCCTAAAAATTCTCGTAAGCTTGTTATTCTCCCCGAGGGATCTCCGCAACAACAACAAAACTGAAATTTGAAGGGAAACCTGTTAACCTGGTAACTTTGGTCGCGAGCCACCTTCGCATGAATCTTGTACGCGCGGAAGGGGGGACAAGGACGAAGGGAGAGCGAGGAGGAAACTCGGGCCATCCCCTTTTCACCGTCGCGGAGAGGCGGCGGGAAACTAAAAGCACCCCAGCTGTCGAGCTTCTGCGCGAGCGCGCGAGCGACAAGAGCGAGAAAGTCGCCGGAATCGATCGGGCGTTTTCACCCCGTAAATTCGGGCTGCGCGTGCCCGCGCGCCGCGCGCTTTTTACGCACGAGCGTTTTGATGGGGTCATCTCTCGCCGATGCGTATCGATCTCACGCTTTTCCCGTTTTTTCCATCCGCCCCACGGAGTCGACCTCGCGACGATACTCGTTGATGACGATCCGAAATTTATACATATATAAATACATATACATACCAAATTTATATATATATATATATATATATATATATATATATATATATATATAACACACACATATACACAGGTTTCGAAACGCAAAATGCGTAATATCGTGTCGCTACGCCCGAGAGCTCGGGGACGTGAACTTTTGACCCACCCCAACACGTGGCTGAACTCGCCGCCCCGCGGCCCTGTCGCTATTGTCTTCCGAGAGGCAGGCGCTCGCGGGTATCTCAGACCGCGCGTCGGAAGACCCGACGAAACACGACCGGGAGAATCGACGCGGGTATAGAATTCAGTCGCGAGATAAGAGAGGCATGAGGGAAGCAGAAACCAGATGCCATAATAGGAACGCGGGCGCGCGTCGGAAGTGACGCGGGTACCGGCGAATCGAATCCCAAATTGAATCTCGGATATCTCTTTGAAAATTAGAAAATTAAGTGGCTGGCCGAGATTGCAATAATGATCATTATTAATTGCAGGATGACGAAGTAGCAGCGAGAGAGAGAGAGAGAGAGAGAGAGAGAGAGAGAGAGAGAGAGAGAGAGAGAGAGAGAGGAGAGAGAGAGAGATGGATTCCCAACCCAACATCTGTTGGAAAGCGAGAAACTCTCGGGTTCTGGAGGGTGAATGTTGGTCGATCTGTGATAGGTCGTGTTCCATTCGAGCACGTTTCTTTCCGCAGATGTAATTTCCTCGTGGATTTCCCAAGGCACTGCAAGAAAACTCGGCCCGGGGGGATCCGGTACCGCGTACATTCGACAAATGTTTACAGAGTCCCGGGCACTCGACAGACACGGCAAACAAGCTTTGCGCCGCCGAGTATGTCGAGTACAATTATCACGTCGTCATTAGATCAACCGTGCGAAACGGCATGTTGAGAGGGATGGAGAGAGAGAGAGAGAGAGAGAAAGAGAGAGAGAGAGAGAGAGAGAGAGAGAGAGAGACTGACTTGTATTACACAAGACGAGTCTACGCGGAATATTGAACATGCCGGGGTTTTTGAAGATGTTTTTCAGTTTCACCCACGAAGTAATGAACGAGCCAGAGATCGCGAAACAAGGGTGCTAATTGAACCGAAAACGACGACGCAACGTGGGGATTGATATTGTTATTATTATTACGAAAATAGAGTCTAGAGAATTCCGTGGGATAGGAGGGACGATAAGGCAAACGAGAATAGAGGAAGACCATCTCCTGGAGGATTGTCGCTAAACATAGTCCTTTTTTTTACCCGGTGCTGACCAATTAACCTTCCGCCAACGCTCTGCTGCCGTCCCGTATTTGTTTACAAAGTTTACAAAGTACATCTATCAAACACTTGAACCGTGGTATAGAATTTTCCCGGCAAATGCCACTGATTTGCAATTAGTTTTTTTTTTTTTTTTTTTTTAAGCAGACGTCTAATTATAACTCGTCAACGCTGACGAATCGTTTGACGTGACGGAAAATTCGAAAGAATAAAAAGGGAGGGATGAAAAAAATGTGGGCGAACGACAAAGATAAGAGATCTCTTAATTATTGTTAATTTGGACCACTTTGCATGCACGGTAATTGCCTCCATCTTTCGCCGAAATTAATTTGCGTCTGCCATGCAATCCACGTAAACGAGGAGAAGTCGCTCGGGTACGAATTTCTCTGCCGACGAATTCGAGTCGTTCCGCGGATTTATCGACAAGTTAAATCGGGAATTATGCGATCGCACAATAATCCCGAAATACGAATTTATTAAACATAAGACGTCACGTCTGCTTCCCTCCCCCGGAAGCCTATTCTTCCTATCCTTCCTTCCCCTCCCGCAAGCTGGCGTTCTATTTGAATCTCGATGAAAACTCCATTCTGCGTTTTATCAGCCACGATCGACCGAATCAACGACGAAAAAAGGTTGTCACCACCCGTGAAAGATGCGCGAGGAAGGGATGAAAAAACCGTGGTGCGGATTTCGCGTTGTCTGTCGGTCCGTCGGTCGATGCGGAACTCGTAAAAAAAAAAAAAAACAACGGGGAGGGGAGCCAGTCAAAACAAGGCTTACCAGGTCGTCGGGCGACAGCTATTGTATACGGAGGCCTTCACCTGCGCTCACGCGGACGACGGCACCACTACTGATAACGCAGTCAAGCGGCCGACGCCTCCGGAGCGCCGAACGCCCGGCGCCGACGCCGTCGCCTCCAACGTCGACGTCGACGTCGGCAGAGACGACGACGCCGACGCTGACGCCGATACCGTTGCCCAAGCTCGAGGGGTAGGGGGTAAGGGTAGTTACGATATGTCGATGCTATCTACATAACGATACAGATTTGCATCTATTATAATACCCAATACTTCTCTCTGTATATATATGTATATGTATGCGCGACGATCCTATGTGTCACACATAAGATCAAAATAAAACGATTTTATTTTAGGATAGATCAGGGAAACTTCGACGTCATATCGGATGGCGGACTTAAAGATTGAGGCATTCTTTAATATGTATAGTTGACAGTTTATAAAAATTAAGCGATATACACGGGTTAGGGAATTGTTAAAGGACATAACAACGAATGTAAAATTACTTCCCGTATATATATATATATATATATATATATATGTGTGTGTGTGTGTGTGTGTGTATAATTATTAAATAATAGACTCTCTAAATCGTCATACGCTGTTTCTGCTTTCGGCGGATTGTAAAATGAAAAAAGAAACTACGCCGAAGCAGCCCCGTTTGGCAGCATGACAAAGTACGAGTAATACAATTATTTTACAATATTCACTTGTTTATTTCTTATAACACTTGCTAGTGCTATTGTTCACCATTATTTTATTTTGTTATAGAGTCCTTTACAGGCGAGCTTTACGCCTCGATTTATATATTTTACATTGGCGCAAAATCATCTCTCTCTCATCATCTCTCCTTCCTTATATTTTACAATATTTAATTAATTAATTAATTCAATTGTAACAATATCTTAATTGTAATGTTCGTCGATTAAAATTGTTGCTATGACTTCGCTCATCGTAAAGCCACAATTTTACATGCGAATTAACAATATGTCATTGTCCAAGGAATGACATGGAGACGGATAATATAATTTTTTCACGAGTTTTCGTTATCCCCTCTTTGCTCATTTTATCGCCTACAGGTGATTAAATTACAAGAGCGTATTTGTTCATCATCGCGAAATATCTTCATTTGGCGGCATTCAGCCCGCAAGCATCTTTCATTTATTATTATTTATATTGAAAATGCAAAATTGCACTTATTTAACTCCCTTTCTATTGCATATAAGTATTTATAACTAATATCTTCAGAATTTTTTCGAAAGTAGTATTTTTTAAAGGTAAGAACACTTGCGTATTGCGACAATAACGATACTTCCATATAGTGATTAAAAGAAAAGAAAAACATAATTAAAAATATATATATATTTTATACAAACATCATCGAAAATGATCGATTTTCTCTATTTCAAGCCAGCCATTCCTCTAAACTAAGAGGACTCTCTCTTTGCGCTGCATTTTCACTTTCTCTCTTTCTCTCTCGCTTATTCATCACATAATCACAAGTAGATAAAAAGTGACGTGAGTAGAGTGAAAGACAGCGGACAATGACATTTCCATTTATACGTGTCATTGCGATAAAAGAACGGGAACCGAGAGAAATCTTAGATTAGAAGAAATGCTCAATCCTAACAATTTTACGATAGAGAAAATTGACGTGCTGCTAACGCATTATCATGCTGGTACTATTCAATTATTGTGAAAAAAATTTTCCTACTGAACAAATAAATCTCGGGTTAAAATTATTATTAGATATAACACAAAAACTTAAAAAATGAATATTATTTTACTAGACGAGTTGAAGAAATTTAACTCAAGTGACGCCCAACGAGAACGCAACTTCATATGACGAGGCTACACCGATGGTAAATAATCAATAATGTAATAATAATAATAACAATAATTATACAATCTATCGTATTTAAATGCGTCAGTGTCTTTCAATAAGGCTGTCACTGCTGCATAAGTAAATGGCATAATAAATCTTGTATCACGCGACATGTCCCAAAATATCCCGAATGACCCATGATCGATTAATGATTGTAACGGATCGCGTAATTTTTCAATTGCGCGATTGTTTCCATTACGATTCCATAATCCTTAATGATTAACACCTCCGAGCAGGAGTTGGTGTTACACACGAATTTATTAACTTGGTCACTCCTTCACCTGCGTCTTGAGATGCTGTAAGAACTCGTAATAGCTAAGAGCAGATTCGAATCGATCCTCTATCAATCGCTCGACGAACAATGACCTGAAATGGCTGTCGTCTCTGAAAAAATAATTTTATTGCATCATTAAAACGTATCACGTTAAGAAGTATCAGACACGTGTAATTTACAGCAATTACAAAACATTAAAATATATAACTTTACATATTTATTTTTATTAATCAGAAACAATTCGTTTACCTGATAATTTGTAGAGGTACGTAGTATGGTTTTTCCTCTTGCAAGCTAAATACAAAGTTTCGTAATCGTTCGCTTTCTATCGTATCCAATTCCGGTAATTCATACTGCAAAATAAATACAAGACGGATTATAAAATTAAATTTTCAGCAGATTAAAAATTATAAGCTTTGCGATTTTTTATTATAAACACGTGGCTGAGAAAAGTAGTAAATACACTTGCCATTTCCTCTGGAATAGAAGCAAACGCTGAAGTGCCGAACACATTAGAACAGAGAAGCGAATTGATATTCTTGCCAATGTAAATAAGGATTCTGTCGCCAGCGTCCAAAAGAAAGATGCCTCGGCTATCGAGTTTCTCGGCGGATAAATTTAGCCGAGGCGGCTGTGGGCATACTTTGCCGTCGATATCTTTCGCGTTATGGTCGTCGAGCATGTGAACGGGATACAAATCAGGATAAACCACCTGTATCAACTGTCCCAACGGCAATGTTTTCAGTTGAAACATGGCGAATATGCGGTCATCCAAACGTGTACTCGTGCCGGATCTGAACGCTACCTACAAATTTAAAACAAAAATATTAATAATCACATGTACAATATATTTTTAAATATAAAATGTTTGAATTTGTCATTGATAATTTACACTCTTCAACAATGCGATGATGTATAAGGGCAACAGTTTTAAACTTCCTGGAGCAATAAGTCCTCCACCGCTGGAAGATTGTGCCAGTTTGTACGCAGACAGAATGTCGATAGCGACGTTAATTAATGCATCTCTAGCGTCTGACAACGATGACTGAAGCGATCGATCGACAGCTATAAAGACATTTAAATAAATCTTTCTTGATTTAATTTAATTACACAGGAGAGAGAATACAAATAATTGATTATTAAACATTTGTATTACACTGCGTAAGAAGATTTATAATTCAGAAGTTTTACTTACCCATTTTTGATAATAAGCCAATTATACATTGTTGATCTGCAGAATGTAATACATCCGACAGACTCGTGACAACTGGCAGGCATAAAGTATGCACTCTAATTCTTCGTTCACCTTTAAACAGAAATAGATATAAAACACAAAAAAACATTTAAAAAAAAACAAAAATAATCACCTTTGCTTGAAGTATACAGAAGAGATGCTTGGAAGCATACGTTCTGCACATCGGAAAGATTTTCATCAATAGAAATTTGCATGCCAAAACCAGCATCCGGATTAATATTTGGCAAACAGAGGAGATCAGTCGATCGAACGAAAAAGCTGCCATGGAAGGCGTGAATGCTGAGACCGCGAGTACAACGTAGTCGCATCACCGCCTCAAAGCCGATCTTTCTCATTAAATAACGACGAAGTAATCTTTCTAAAGTTTCAATATTCTGTAATTTCGATGCTCGAAACAGTGGCAGATGATAAATACAGCCACCCGTAAACTTCGACACACATGCTACAAAATAAATATAAATTCAAATATTACAAAAATGTTTATTAATATTTTTCAAGGGAGGGCATGTATTAAGAAAAGAATTACAAATATAAAAAGTAATGATTTGTAAATTTACAACACAAAATTATCATTTTATAATCATAATTAAGATAGATTCACTTACATAAAGTTGCTAGATCGCTGTATTGACTGTTCAACAAGAACAGATCAATTGCGATTTGTTGCCCACTGCAATCTAGAGCAAATCTTTTGTAGAAATCCGTTGCGGGATTAAGATGTGGCACATCTTTGTTCACTCTAGTGTTGGGATCTTCTCTCGGTTGCAGGGTCCCTGGACCAATGTTAGGTAGACACGTTTGAAAAACGGTTACACGTCCTCCAGTGGGAGAGAGAAGTTTGAGGGCAGCTTGAAGGCCGGCGCCAAGAGCACTATTAGTATCATTAGTACCACAGAATTTGACAGGAAGCTGTGCAAGAAGATCGCGCACAAGCTCTTCACGTTCTTTCAGATTTACAATTAGGTTGTCTGGACACGGTAGAAACACGTCGTCGATATCCAGCATAATCATTTCGTGCGGTTGCGAAACATTATCGGGCATGCTGAAGAAGTGCAGAGTAGAATCAACAGCAAGAAAACCGATTTGGGTGCGACTATCGCCGGGGAGATGCGACAGTTCGTCGGCGATGGTGTTGCAAACGATCCGCAGATAGCCACTTTCCACCGCGAGACGAGAAACGTCCAGAACAAAGAGATAAACAGCGGGTTGAGGTGGACGGACCTACAATTCACGGTACTTAATAAATTTTTTGATCACTTATTTTTACACAAATAGATAATTGTAATTATAAAAATGTTATTTTACTCGACTTTAAATTGAGCCCATATTGATTATTTAGCACAATGTATTAAACAGTGTAATAAAAAAATTATTAACCATGTACTCGCTTGGCGCGATAAACTCTATCGTGCCGGTTCGGACTTCTGGTCGTCGCGATGGATCGCCATATGATTTCGTCACAGGATCAAATTGAAATTCTTCAGGAACTACGCAACAAAATATATATCAATTTCTTGTCATGTAATATTAATCAAGAAATATTTAAAAATTTCATGTTTATTACGTTCATTCAATCTGAAACAAAGATTGCATTTCCATCGTCTCGAATCGACGAAGTATACAAATGGGTTGATATATGTTCGACAAGCTCGACAACGCACGATCGTATTACATTGAATCACCGCTAAATGCTGCTGACAAATGATAAAATTTTTATTATTGAAATTTACTTCCAAACAATGTTCTAATAATAGGATAATATCAGCGTTCTTCTTTATGTATATTAAATTATAAAAATTATTTACTATGTAAATTACTCACATTTAGATCTTTAAAAGGATGTATTAGTACGCCGAATGGTAATCTTGATTTCTGCAGAAGCGAATTTGATTCTGGGACTTTTGTCAATGTACATCTAAATATCCTGTAATTATTTCATTATGTTTAATAAAAGTTTATATACATGTTTATATGTGGAAAGCTATATATGGAAAAGTTTTAGTATCAAGAGTTTCAAACTTTATATGATTTTGATTTATTTTAATATTTTGAATACTTCAATTCTCATATAATGGAGATGTAATTTTAGCATCTTATAAAAATAAAAAAAGTAAAAAAAAGAAAACTTACTCAGGATTACAATTTACGGAATCCAGAAATTCCTGATGCAACTTGATCTTTGGTGGTTCGACTTTTTCAGGTGGCAGTATATTTCGGTACTGTAAGAGGTCTATCGATACCATCCCCTAGAGAATATTACATTACATTGAAGAAACACATTCAGATTATGTATATAATTATATATTCTGATTTTTTTAAATTTATATAAGTACATATTTTAATAAAAATAAATACCCATATTTTGTTGTAGCCAACTTGTGCGACGTTCAAATTGTCCATCTGATTGTTTAATTGATTTAATTGGTCAGGATATACATTAGGATACCTTCTATTTGACGAATCTAATGGAACGTTCGTCATCGGGCCAGAATATTGTGAACGAGGATCGTACTAAAAGTAACATGAACCAAAATATTAATATTAAGACACTATTTTTTTTCTTAAAAAAATTAATTAACCAAAATTTTTTATTCTAATACACAAATGTTATATTTTTAGATTTACTTATTTACCGTTTGTCCTGGAAGAGGAGGCATTCCAGGCGGAGGTAATCTTGTACCATGTAACTGGTTACCTCCTGAAGGCGGTAGCATCGCGGTATTGGCAGTGTCTTGTTGTGGATATTGCCTCGAGTCAACTAAATTCTGATGTACATTTTGACCTTGAGGAATATTTCCCAATCCCGTGGGATCCATATAACCAGTAAGTAAATTTTGAGACTGGGGACTATAATCATGAGGATTTCGTGGACCTACATTGTGGCCTTGTGCACTATAAAATAAATTCTGTGTGCTTGAATTTGGCATTGGCGATGCACTAGATGCACTCTGTGGTTGACTTCCATATTTGAATTGCGGATTACTTAAGCTTGCAGAAGAACTAATTATCGATTGTGCTTGGCTGAAATGAGTCCTTGGAGGTTGTATACTGGAATTCACTGGTTCTTGCTGTACATAATTGTTTTGATTTAAATGATGCGTGATATTCGAAGGAGGTAGATTGGTAGCGTTGGAGGATGCAGGTGGAGGGATGGGATGTCCTTGATTATACAACAGAGTCTTATTTGTTCTAGTAAAAGACGTCTGACTTTCCACAGTTTGATCCGTTGAGACTTGACTAGGCTTGTCGATGCTACTGGATACTCCAGAAACGCCTATAGTACCCTGCGGAATGTTGGTAGGTGGGGAATTAGTCGCCCACTGATAACTTTGGTTTACTTTAGTCGGTTCTGGCTTATCCGCAAATATCGACGGTGCAGACACTGGAGTCAGATTCTTTGCTACCGAGGGCATCTGATTTGAAGGAATCGTAGGTTGTCGATGTTTAATTTCTTGGCTAGGCTGAGATACAAAAGCAGCTGAAGATGTGCTGACTACAACGTTATGAGTGCTCGCGACATACTGCTGGCTATGAGCACTATAGAGATTTCCAGAACTATATGGTTGTGATGTTCTAGGTGGTGGAGGCAACACATTCGAGTTCTGAGGACCGTTTATTGGTGGCATTGGTGGTCGTGGCAATTGAGGACGATATTGATTGTGAAGATATTGTGTTGGTGACGGATCTCTAGAAGTCTCCCTGGACGGGTCACGTGACGATTGAGATGACGGTGTGCCTGTGAAAATGCATTATAATCGTTTCACTGCACTAGTACTGACTTACAATCACCAGTAAATGTTTTAGAAAAATATTAAGATGACAAAACTTAAAAATAAGAAATTGCAAATTAATATCTTTTAGATCTAACAAATTTTATGAAAGTATTATTTTTTATTTGTAAAATATAATTATACTATTTTCAATTATTCATTGACTGTGGCAGTTATCTTGTATTGATTTAATTCTCATCATTCAAAACTGTTGTCACATTACATGTATGCAAGAGCAATGTTTCCATTTATCAATTATTAATAAAGAAACATTGTATAAGAGGAAAATTATATCAATATGTATTGCACCTTAGAATTAAGATTTCCTTATCATATGTTTTTGTAACAAAAATTTACCAGTTAAGTTGAACTGAGAAGACTGCATTCCATTTTGCTGAGATGTGGGATTTTGACCATTTACAATGGGAGGTGGCTCATTTTTCAAAGAATTGTTGGAATCTGTGTATAACGGATACTGGTAACCACTTGACTGTGACATTTTGTTGCTTCAACACTGAAATAAAATATATTACATAGGAAACTTAATTAAGATTAATTCTAGAATAATTATTTAAAAAATCCATTGTTATTTACAAAAGTAGTATGCTTCAGACATAAATTTCTATATAATATTTATAATAAACATAAAAATATGGATTATTAGAAAAAGGTCATTAAAGCGATTTTTAGCGATCGTTTGATACCAAAGTGTACCAAACTGTACCAGAACCAATGAGATATAAGTAAACTTTTACCTTATTGGTTGAGGTACAGTTTAGTACATGTACCAAATGATCGTCAAAAAAATCGTCTAATGTTAATAATCAAGTTGAGGTATACAATATAACACAGCAACAGTCCAATGTTTAATTATTACTGTAGTTTGACAAATAACGTAAAAAATATTCAATTAAGTGTAATTGCCCCCAGCAGCAATAAGAACGACGTAACACACGGTCAAATTACAGGTCTAGACAGTAGCTCCCTTAATTAAAAATACATCCGGACAATGCAAAAAGTGAGATTATTAACGACGAGGCAGATCAGAACGAGTAGATTGGAGCGATTATCGTCTTAATAATCTATAAGGAGAAATATATGGATCAGCAGGTTGACGTTTGAGTCAAAGGCGCACTGTCAGCGTGCTGAAAGGTTAAAATGACGACAGGAAGACGGGGACCTGGAAAACATCCGCGCGTTCCACCTACCTTCGTAAGTCGAATACGAATCGCCGAGAATTAGGAACGGATAGACGCGATCTCGCGCATTGCCCTCGTTGCCGTGTTCTAGCCTCCACGAATCACCGCAAGACGAGGGTCTCTCAGCAACAATAATTCATGAGCGAACTAGCGAAAAGCGAACGAACGGCACACACAACATTACGTGGCAGCTCGTGCGACCGTCGCGCCATGGACTATGGCACCTGGCACGTGACGTGACCAGATGGCATTGCGATATTGCGAAACCGGTCAGATTGACGTTGTCCCGGTTGTCCGACTAGTTTCGATGCAATATCTATAGTCATTTTGCAGAATTGATTAGTAAATTATTAAAAAGTTAAACAAAAAATTAAAAAGTTATTAACTTTTAATTTAGCTCAGTTAATTTCAAACAAATTACTTTCGAACTTGCTAATTACTTTTAAAAACCACAAAAATGTTTAATTTTGTCAACAATTTTTAGATTAAAAATATATCTGTGCAAAAGAAAAAATTGTTTCAAAAATGTGTTTATATAAATATAAGAAACAATATTTCTTTATGTTAAATATTAAATTTATTTAATAATCTATATTATGTAATTTTTTATTTTATAATTTAGTTTTTAAAAAAGTTATGACATTCTGATTTAATATAAATGTTCTTAAAATTTATTTTAAAAAATTTTATTTTATTTTCATTTAACTTTTTTGTTAATTTTTCGTTCCTGTAATTGTTAACTAAATTAATCTTATAAGTCCATTAAGTTTAACTTAATTTAGTTTTAAAAACTATTAACTTTCAATGGGAGAATCAATTGCAACAGTATGTACATCAATATAATATATATTTCTCGATAAATAAATTATCTTGCAACATATGGATCAAAAGTTGGGAACAATTTGGTCACTGAAGAAGTCTTCTTTCTCTGTATGGTTCTTTGGAATGACAGAAGATACAATAATATGGGAATGGCAGCGCGCATGAACGCATAAGGTTCTTTTCTTGTATTTTTTTTTTTTTTTTTTGTGAATTTCCAATCAAATTCCAACTTGGTCGTTATCGTTCCCTAATTTCTAAGCGGTCTCTAGCATTTCTTGCAAACCAGTAATTCGCCTCTGCAACTCCTTGGCGGTACTTTCATTTGTATGAAATTGCAAAATTTTGCATATTTCATGGGCCAATCCAGAACTCTTGAGCTGCTCCTTCAGTCGATCTAAAAAACATTAAAATTTTCAGCTGATCGAATATCAAATGATTCGTTTTCTTTTTGAGGATGATATATCTTCGAGATACCTGACCGCATAACAAGTTCCATTAATGTCAGTGTGTTTAGTATGACAGAGATGCAACCATCAGCATCGTTGATACGTGCCAAGAGCTTGCATATGTAGCGACCGAAGTCCGATTTGATCAGTACCTCCTCAGATTCCGCCATACAGACCGTGGTCAACGAGATAAGACTCAGAACTGCTTCGTTTTGCATTAGCAGGTGTTCCGCTAGAAGCATATTCACTAGATGCTGCACCGCACCATGCTTGATAATCGATAAGGCAATCTGCTTGTCCCTAAAAAGCGCGTATAAAGTTTTGGAATTTGCGCCATCAAGTCGTTGAGAACAAACCTGCTGTTGTCCATTAGCCAGGCGATTAAACGATTGGCCTCACCCTGAACACCAGGATGGTCCTTGGTACTGCACCATTCAACCGTCCGTTTAATCAGGTCCTCCTTTTGTCCTAAGGAGATTGCCGCTTCCCCTAAAGCAAGCAACTCGGTCTTAATTATTACATTACTCCATCTCAAGCGTCATGACAAGCAACGCTTTAATTCTTAAAAGAAGCTTACGATCTCTTACTTTGACCGTCTATGACTATCCTCAGTGTTCCTAACAATTTGAAAACGACAGGAAAGGTAGGAATCTCCAGCATTGGATAAAGTACATCGATAAGACCATCGGCAAGGACTAGCGATTTGTTCTCTGCGGGTATAACGAGGTTGCGTAACGCGCTAAGCGTGGCGTGCTGGCATCTAATATCACCAGCTTTGTTGCCGTTACTTTTGAGAATTTTTAACAGCTTCCGATGAATGCCCTGCTCAACCATACGCTTACAATGCGTGTCAGTCCGTGCGACATTACCCATCGCTAAGATGGCGGTGATCTTTAAATCTTCATCAGTGCTTTCTAGCCATTCTATCAGTTTCAAGTATACAGGACCCTTGCCATTGTCGTAAAGAAGATCCATGCTCTCATCTAAATAAAATAATAATACATTTGTTAGAGTCAGTAGTCAGCAGTAAAGTATTTGAATTTTTTCCCTAAGACTTACCTCCAGTTAAAATCAAAACGATTAAGTCACAGGCAGCTTTAAAAATCGACCGCATATCCTCATCGTTAAAATGTGGACCATGTTTCTCTAATAGTTTCAAGATTAATTCGCACACTCCTGCTTTAGCTAACGATAGCTTTGCTTCTTCTAAAAGTAGAATTATGTTACTAAAACTATTGTTTAACTCAACTCAATAACATGTTTAAGTTCTATTTTATAAATTTATTCTAATTACATTGAAGTGGAAAAATTATCATCCAAATGGAGTTTAATTTAAGTTCAATACAGTTTTTGTTATTAAAATCTTAAAATATTACCATAATAAATACTTAAAATATTAAATTAACTTTAAGTTACTTAAAAATATTAAAGTAGCATAAAGTTAATTTAATAATATCTTGTTTAATTAAAATAATGTTATTTTAGTTATTCTGACACTTTAAAACTAAATAAAGTATAAAAAATTAAGCATAGATAAAATTCTTAACTATGTGGTTGAATCTTCATTCAGAGTAATATTAAAGATACAAGCAGCATTCTGAAGTTCCAGAATGCTGCGAAATCAAACCCAGTTCAATCTGTACCATTCAAATTAATATAATTTTATTTAATTATTAGTTTACCGTTTTCAGCTTGGCCTTGCAACACTTCCAAGCACATCTCAGATAGCTCAGAGGAAATGTCACTGGCCAATATATCAACCAGAATTCGCGTTAATCTCTCGTCGAGAAACATAATATTCTCATCGTTCAATATGCCAAGAATGAGTAACAAGTGCATCGCCGCCTCGCCACCGTTAATTCCGTCCTCTTCCAGAACGCCGCAAATAACTGACATGCCCTCCTCGAGCGCCTGGCGAGATATATCTTTATAAAATTATCGTTTCACAATTGTTTCCCTTTTTGCAGTATCACAACTAATTACCAGTTACAACATTTCAATATATTTTCAAGACTTACTTTTCTGTACAATGTTTTTTGGTCCACCAGAAAGTTCAATAGGAAACCGGCGGCTACACTCCGTAGAAATCTGGCACCTTCAATGTCTTTCAAAGCAGTTCCTTTCTTCAGCAGTGCTAGAATTACCTTCAAACCGTCCCGCTCCCTCACCAAATTTTTACCAGCCTCTAGAACAAAAAATGTTTATCATTAGTGATGAAACACATGCATTTATGTACACACAATATGCCTGTTTTTTTTTTAGCTAAACTTCTTGTATAATTTGTTTATCCTCTTTTTCTTTGTGTATTAAAGAGGAAAAGAGAACAGATTAGCTGTGCAACAAATTCAACTAAAGAGACCAATTTTTATATAAATATCTATTTAAATACATCGAAGAAAAGCTGTGAAACTTGATGACAATCATTTAGATATTACAGATAATCGCATAAAAAATAAAGTTTTTCATATAAATGTGATTATTGCAACAACCATTCTCGTAGCAGAGGTTTCCTAGAGCTCTACCAGCCTGAGTCAATACATCTATGTCTTCGTCCTTTAGCAAATCAATCAACATTCGTATCAACTCAGAATTGGTACATTTCTCCCTGCCCCAATCAGTCTTCGCAATCTCTGCAATGGCCTTTGCAGCCTTCGCTACAACATGTTTGAATTTGTGCCTGAGCAATGTCAGAAAAACTTCGTCAATGACTAACTCGGTTGTTTCTGAAATTGTCACACGTGTCATTAATTAATAACAGTTTTGCTATGTCAGAGTTACAGCTTATCCATCCAGTTGTTGTACCTCCAATCGACATATTGTTAACGTTTACCACAGAATCCAGGATCTGAACGAGATTGGGACACTCCTCTTGCGACGCCTCGAGCTTCATGACGCGTTTCAGATCGTCGATGAGTTTATCAATGTTATGTTCCGCCTCGCCTGTAACGCACATATTATACATTAAGTGATCCGCGTCGAAAATAGGCCGCGGTCGACCCGGCGAGAAGAGGGAGGATGGAGCAAAACGCGCAACAGATATCCGGAGTAAATTACCTTCCATTTCGCCGGAACTTGCACCCAATTTTCCAAACGTCGCACTTGCCTCACGAACTTTTGCCTTTAGCGAAATGCCGATGAAAAAAAGATCCTGGCGATCTTTCGCTCTATCTTGACAATCAATCGCCTCTATTCTATCATCGTTGGTTACCGGACATCCTCTCTATCCCCAAGACCGCCTCCGCTCCGCTCAGCTCAGGCATCAGGTACCCTCGTTAATTTACGGGACATGCGCGAAACGAGATTGTGGTCGCGTCACGCGTGTTGTTTTCGTCACTTGCCTTCTCACTCTGTCTGACGCAGGCAAATGCGAATGATGCGAATCATCGAGATTCATAAAGCCTGTTCTTCGTCGCTGCACTGCTGCACTGGTATATATTTTTTCTCATTCATTGTACCAGTGCAGCAGTGCAGCGACGAAGAACAGTCCTTATGAATCCCGTAGGTAATATGCATGACTTTTTGGGTCTCTTCTATGCTATGTTCACGTTTATTTGGTTCTGTTTCATGCTATATCCGTAAATTTTACAATTATATGCATTCATATTTTAAATCTGTTTTATGCAAATATGCATAATCGTATTCTATAAATGTGCAATACCACATATACATGATATAAATTCAAATAATTGATTTGACAAAAATTCACTCACCGATTGCTGTCGCTGCTCCTGCTGCTGCTGCTACTGCAACATTCCCCACATTCCATTCCGCTTTCTGTTGACATCATCCTGCTATTCTCGAACCGCACATTAATGACGATCGCCCAATACTTTATTTGGCACTCCCGATATTACGGATAATATATCACACACGAGTAAAACGTAAATCGCACGCGAGAATTTTACTTAACGTTACATTTGAAAAAATACGTGAAAAGAACGGCTTGTCTAATAATTGGCAGCGAAAATCAACACGATACGAAAGTGGCGTGACATCACGTAACTGCGTGGAAACGTAGGCCGAGGAAAGCGGTGAGAAAACCGTTTGAACGAAAATTACGCGCCGAGATACAATGAACGGAGACAAATTCGTTTCGAGAATTTTGTATGCTCGCACAACGACTAGCAGCACTTCACTTAATTGGCACTCGCGATGTTCTACCGAACGTATCCTCTTCGAGCAAACACTTAGCTCGAACACACACGCGAACACTTTACTCGAAACCGAAGGCAAACGCACGACGCCGCGCTTTACACATGAATACGACCTCTGCTACATACGATCTCACATGGCTCGCGTATCGTTTGCTAGCACGACGGCACTCTCAACACAACACCGTACTTGCACAATACCGCACAATTCAATTCTGAATACACAAGACACGCACGGAGTCGACAGAGCGTCTGACCGGCGCTGGTGGAGTGGCGTACGTGACTGAAGCGTGGAGCAACGGAGCAACATGGCGGCAGCGGCGCAGGCGCGGCGAGTCAACAAGTCGGTCGCCTAGCAACGCCGAGTGGCGCCGACTAGCGCCGAGTCTCGCCGAGTCTGCCTGCCAGCAGTCACGTACGCCTCTCCAGCGCCGGTCGGACGTTCTGTCGACTCCGTGCGTATCTCGCGTGTGTTCAGAATTCATTGTGCGCAGGTACGATGTTGTGTTTAGAGTGCCGTCGTGCTAACAAACGATACGCGAGTGAGATCGTACGTAGCAGAGCTCGTATTCATGTGTAAAGTGCGGCATCATGCGTTTGTTTTTGGTTACGTGTAAAGTGTTCGCGTGCACATTCGAGCAAAGTGTTTGTGCTCGAAGGGGATACGTTCGGTAAAATATCGCGAGTGCCAATTAAGTGAAGTGCTACCAGTCGTCGTGTGAGCATACAAAATTCTTGGAATGAATTTGTTTCCGTTCGTTGAATTTTTATTCAAACGGCTTTCTCACCGCTTTCCTCGGCCTGCGTTTCCACGAAGTTACGTGACGTCACGCCACTTTCGTGCCATGTTGATTTTCGCCGCTAATCAGACGAGTCGTACTCTTCACGTATTTTTTCAAATGTAACTGTCGCGCCAAGTGAAATTCTCGCGCGCGGTTTACGTTTTACTCGTGTGTGATATGTTATCCGTAATATCGGGATTGCCGAATAAAGTATCGGGCGATCGTTATTAATGTGCGGTTCGAGAATAGCAAGATGATGTCAGCAGAAAGCGGCAAAACCGGAAAAGGAATGTTGGGAATGTAGCAGTAGCAGCAGCAGCAGCAGCAGGAGCAGCGACAACAATCGGTGAGTGAATTTGTATTAAATCAATTAATTGAATTTATATCATGTATATGTAGTATTGCACATTTATAGAACACGATTATGCACATTTGCATAAAACAGATTTAAAATATGAATGCATATAATTGTAAAATTTACGGGTATAGCATGAAACAGAACCAAATAAACATGGACATAACAGCATAGAAGAGACCCAAAAAGTCATGCACATTACCTACGGGATTCATAGATATTTGACTACGTAGTTCAATGTGCACATTTTGTGCACATAGAGGCGCTGATGGATGAAAACATCTTAAAACGCAATGACCGCTCTCAGCCTCTCTGATAATAGTGTTGTATTCTTTAAACTGTCCGAAAAACTTTCTCAATCAATTAAATGAATAATTAGAACACTTTTTCAACTAATTAATTGAATAATTAGAACTACACTTTCTTAATCAATTAATTAAATAATTAGAATTACTTTTTAAATTAAGGCGTGTAATGAAGGAGATCAAGCTAGAGAACTTAGTCAGAATCATATCTGTAGTACGTGTAATCATTAGTGTATATGTTGCTTGGTAACTGTGAGGGTGTGAGGTTTCGTTGCTAAGTTAATTATGTAAATGTTCAGATTATCATGGCGGCAACAAATAGTTCATTATTAACATTGTTTGTATTGTCTACATAAAGAAGATTTGTGTAAATAATGTGTCAATAATTCGTGTGACAATTTTAATAAATTGGCAAAATTGTGAAGTGGAATCTTTATCGATTGGTGGTAATTACTGACAGCACACAATGTTATCAGCGAATGTACAGTCATATGGTGAGATTGACGCTTTAAAAATGCCGGACACCATCGGCTAATTTTTCCCGCAACGCGATGGCAGAGTCGAATGACACTGTAGAAACGTCTGTAACGAAGTCTGCGAGCCGGAAGAAGAAAATTTATGGTATATTTTATTCGGGAAAAACATTCAAGGAATATTCTCTTGCGTATATGTTATTCGCCGGAAACTAACCTCATCTTTGCGAGTGCGATAGTGTGCATTTTCCGCTCAATTTTTCTATGTGTATAAACATATAAGAAGCTATGAAAAAGGAATTAATTCCTTATTGATTGTAGGAATTGATTGAATCTTAATTTTACTCTGCTACATTGCATTAACTTTTGCATGACGTATTTTACATTTGACATAAATGAAAAGTTTAAGAAACCATTTCCACCGATCAAGATATTACAGCAAAGTTTTGAATGATACTTATTACGACTATATAAAATTAATATTTATTTTAACTTTAATTTTTTATAACCCTATAATTATCACACACTTTCGTCATCCGAGCGTATAATTTTTTAAATTGGTATTTAACTAAATTTTTAAATATCTTTTGGTATTTATGTAATGTTAACGTTTCATTATTAATAAAATTATTGATGTTTTGTAGCTGCGGTATTTCTAAGCACTGTCGCAAGTCTTTCAGCTTTTGCTGGATTTGCCAAGGCAGTAGCGATAACCAGGAAACGGGATCCAAAACATTTTGGTGATGGAATAGCTGGTGTAAAAGGAGTTCATGAAAATGGAGCCTTATTAGCTATAAGAGCCCTTGGCTGGGGCACATTTTATGCTATTACAGGCTGCAGTCTATTTTTCTATGGAATCTGGAAAATCTCTGGAGCAACTAATGCAGAGGAATTCAGAATCAAGATGGGTTCTTTGCTACCAAAAATACCTAAAAATAATCCACCCAAGAGCAGAACAGAGTTTGAGGGCTTGACAGATCTATTGACATATATTTCTGAAGAGTGGGGGAAAAAGTAAGGAGGTATAATTATCCAATTATTAAAAAATGTCAGATATTTTGGTGCTAGTTAAAAATGTATAATGTACTATAATATACATATGTATATGTATATATTTATATTTATATAAAATTTAATCTTGGTCTAAGAAAAAGGGTTTAAATAAAGAATTCTTTCTTCGAATCCTCTTCTAGGAAGAGATTGGATAGACTTTATAAAAAATAAAGAAACTCGAATAAATTGTTATCTAAATTACACTTTTTTTCTTCAAAGCGTTCTGAGAACGTTGGAGTTTAAAGATTAATCTTTTAAAGCATTAATTTTGTGATTACTGTGTTGTGATGATATAAGATTAAAGATAAAAAAATAATTTAATGATAAGCGATTAATGGACGTGATAATTTTGTTTATAATTTCTTGCAGGAATAAGTGATCACGAGTATGCGTGATATCTTCTTCTGAACTTGTCATTGTATTCAATAACACGGTTTGCGTAATCACGATCGTACGATTGAATGTCACAAGATTGGGTCACGCACAGATTGCATGCACAAATAGTAATATGAATAGCAAATGTTGAAGGTCATGTGAAATAGGTTTTGTGAAACCGTAAAGACAACTAATTGCTGAAAGTTGTGGGGAAATAAATTCTATATATTTATTGTACTTAATTAGATTTATCTAATAAAAATTACAAAGCGTCATTTTTTCTCGTTTTGTAGAATAATAACGCACGACATTCATTAATTTGTGTAAATCAAAAAATCTTTGCTTTAATATCTTGATACTATTTGTATGAGAGATAGAGAGAGATAGATAGATAGAAAGAAAGAGGAGGGGGGACTACATTGAATAATTGCATAGGAAGCGATAATTTTTACTTCAATTTTAGCAAAATATATAACCTGCAGCTTGTTTGTTTTGTTCTTATAACAGAAAGGTATTTATCAAATTTTTTATACATGTCAAATAAAAAGGATGGACATTTATATATATGAGATATTATTCATATATTCAATCTGATGATGAGATAAATGTCTCTCTCTCTCTCTCTCTCTCTCTCTCTCTCTCTCTGCAGTTTATTTTAATAAAATCTTACAAATTCCATGTTTTTTATTCATAAAAAAAAATTTGTCATGTTCTTAATCATGGCATTAATAAATCGTATAGCAAAAAGTAGATTATATGAACGTGTTATCAATGCAAGATACGTTACGTTAATGGAACGTGAAATTCGATATACACAAGAAAGCGCAAAAAAGCAATGAAAGGTACAAAGGTGATCTTGAAATATGGAGACTTTCATAAGAGATGCCTAATAGCAAACAATCATGGAAAAGTACAGTTTTGCATGCATGGAAAAGTACAGTTAGCTTGTTCTTTTTCGCTGTTCTTTGTGCAGCGAAAAAAAAACAGGCCAAATGTATATATTACTGAGAAACATCAACTCATATTTATGGATGAAAAATAACATTTACATTATTTCTTTTGACATTCTTTGTCCACTGAAAAATATTATCGAAATTTGTGAAACAAGAACAGTCTGACTTTATATTTGCATGATAATTATATGAACAATTACTGAAACGATTTATTTTTTTACGATTAATTGAAAATTTATTTATTGGTGATTACAATTAAATGCACGTTAAATTACAAATGATAAAAAAATTATATATTATACATAATTGTAAAACTTCTAATTTGTGAAAAGAAATGTAAAGTACTCCTATTCCAAGACTTTAGATATTTTTCTAAATGTAAAAATAAAGGTATTATTTTTATAGTCTTTCTCTCTCTTTGAAATAAAACATTTCTATAATTTTTTTCTGAAACTATACATTGGAATTATTGATTAATATTTACAGCTACTTGAGAATGTTTTTAAACCGTTTAAAAATGGTATTTGTATATTTATATTAAAAAATTTACATTTTTAATCAGTAAGGACTATTTATTAATTATAGTTTATTCTTGATTATTCTTGTTGAACAATATAGTATTGAGCATGTTTTCTCGTCACATTTCTCTACATTATTTAAGTCGAAACTTTTATTTTGATGAGCTAAATTTTTATTATTGGGGTGACGCAGAAATGGATATAAGAAATTCTTTTTAATAAATTTATAAATCTATAAATTATAAAATATTTATAATATACATTTACGCTATTTTTACAGTGACATTTTAAACGTCCTTTGTTTTATACTCCTAATCCTAGAATGGCTTATCAGAATAATTTTGTTGCCCAACGTGAATTTGATTTCATCTTCTAATTTCGCAAATAAAGGAATTAATTCAAGGCATCGACCATAATTCAGTTTAAAGTCATAAGAATCAAGAAAGACACTGTTAGCTGACGTCGAAATGTTAATTAACTTCCGAGTAGTACGAATATAAAGTGAAAATGGGGTACGCATATACCTCAATCTAACGTTTGTGTATGTATTCGTTCGGATACCGGAAAAAATTTTAGAGTAAAAATTACTCTGTATGATAGTAGTCATGGACCATAAGAAGAAATTTCAGAGGATTATACCATAAATAGTGTAAATACTACGGTAATTTAATAAAAACATAGTAAAAATTTTCATAATTCCTTATTTGGTCCGTGCTTACTATTTACTATAATTATTTTTACAATAAAATTTTCTTTGTATTTCTTCAAAGGGCAAACCGTTGTTTTCAGCGGTTTCGTGTCTTTGTCGCCTGATCAAAGATACCGCAAGACTTGTGGCCGATGCCGACACCATGAAATCTATAGCCGATGCCGCTATTAAAATTACTTTTACAAAAAATTGCTGCTTAGACTCTATACATGTTTATATTTCATTCGAACGAACATTCGCTATAGAAAGATTGGTACAACGTTCCTATGTATGAAAACCACAGGCCAATACAGTATGGCAAGTGTCGCTTGGAGCCTTGAAAATATTTTAATAATTTTTTTACTGTAATAATATATTCTATATTTTAAAAAGAAACACTTTTTACAATTTCAGAGCAAAACGAAAAAGATTGATTGTATCTTTATTTTTTTCATGTTTTTCAACTATCGTTTTTTCTCATTTTTATTTGTCAAAATAATTATACTTTTTAAATGATACCTAAAATCTATTTTATCCCGGTTCTAGATCTATCTTTTACCTTTCCAAAACTGTTCGGTTTTTTAAAATTTGTTAAAAATTTGACGAAAATACGATAATTTTCAAAAAGAAGTCATTTTTGTGATTTTTTCGAACCTTATTTTGTTTAAGTTAACGTTTCACGTGTTTAATGATAATATTATTGCGGATTACACCATCGTCTTCGCTATGAAAAGACGAAGAAATTTATGTAGCACAATATTGATTTAGTTCATCTATTCAATACAGCACGTTTGGGAACGAATGGGGTACATTTTTAACCCGGTAAAACGTTTGAAGTCGAAAATATAAGTATACTGTTTTAGGGATAAAATTAAAATTTATTAAAAATTATGGAAATTTATATATTTCGTTCCCCTCTCTCTCGCATTTACAAGATCTGTAGTTGAAGATATTTGCTGCTTTCTATTTACATCAAAACTTAGATAATTCTCACTTGTGACGTCATAACTCAGTTAAATGCACGTTCCTTTTGCATTCTCACAAGTGAGATTCAACTGAGTTTCTTCCTACAATCTGAGCAATTTCAAGATCGAGTGCTTTACTGAGTCTCGCATATTCACTTTAGAAGTGAGGTTATATATTGAGATAATTTTGTCATTAAAATAAGTGTGATCACTTGCATGTTTCTTTAAATTACTGAGTAATGACGTCACTATTTGAATATAAAATACATTACTGAGTAACTCAGTCTCACTTTCAGATAAATGGAAAGCAGCAATTGCAGGACAACGGAAAGTAAAAAGGTATAGAATTTGTGTGGTACCATGTAGGATTTATAAGAAATTATTATGTACACATATTTGTATTTGGTCTTATAAATTATTATTAAATAATACCCAATATATATATTTTTCAATTGCAAAAGAGATATAGATAGTAACAAAAAATCATAATAACAATTGTGCAACAGCCGGTCGGACTTGTGAAACGCGCACGCTCGCACCCGTTTACACGATACATACATGCAAAAGTAGCTCTTTATTAATTACATATAAAAAAATTAAGAGGAGAATCGCTATGTTCCCTTCCTCTCTGAGCGAATTCCCTTCGTAAGATACCTCCGCGCACGGGCGGACACTAATTGGCTATGGATCCTCAATTAGAATTCATGTATCCTACGACCTGAGGACCCTGAAAAGGTCTATCCTAGGATCGACCAAGACCGTAGGATCTAAAGATCTTAATTTAATATGAATCCTATGTGTTATAGACTCGAGAATTTATCAATTAATTGTTTCACGAATCCTATAAAGTAGATCTTAGAATCCTGTAGAAATCCCGAGATACGCATCTTAAATATGTGCCTTAGAATCTAATGGGCTCAAGGACTGACAGATTCTGTGCTCTATAAATTCTGCCTTACGAGTCCTAGGATATTAAGGATCCTGAGAAATGTCGCACCCAAGATCTATAATTTTTAGGACGTACGGCTCCTAGAATCTAAAAAGATTTTAAGAAATATGATTTCTAGGATTTGTGGACCTAAGATTCGATGGTTTCTAGGATATATAAAATCCTATGTGTACTCTATTAATCTAAAATTCTTTTCAGATGTATTTACAAATTCTGAAGACTTAGAGCTTTCCCGTGCACTTTAGGCTCTATATATAAATATATATAACTTTATACATTTCAACTTAATGAACATAACAATTCTATATCTTAGAATGCAGACTCTAATGCAGTGGTGAGTCTATACTTAGTTTTCGAAGGCCTGAAACATCTCTCATTTTAAAAAAAGTGTAAATAAATAACAATCGCGTATTTATTTACTATTAATCAATTTAATGTAAAATGCTTGTCTAAACAATGAAAATTGGGTTTAAAAAATATACATATTTCAGTGTTATTAAATAATCATAATTAAAAAAATATATTTGACCCACATAAATTCAATTAATATCTTAATGCATAATTATTTCATATAAAATAATTGTTTAATAAAAAAAAAAAATAAAAACTATCTGGCATTATAGTTGAACAAACACATCACAGTCCGTAAATCCTTAAGTTTAGAGCAATAGTATCCACTGAACACGTGAATCCTAGAAGCCGTTGAACCCTAATATTTTCTAATATAAATAGATCCTGGATGTATGGCTACGTCGACCAGCGGCGTGAGAAAGAAAGAATAGAGAAAAAAGAATAGAGAGGAAAATAGAGATGAGAGTTAGAAAAAAAAGAGAAGGGCGGTAAGATAGAGAAAAGGGCGCCCAGGCGTCCTAGTGTGCCAAATAACCGTCTTAGTTGACTTTGAGCTTTTCATTATAGCCAATGTGATCAGGCGCGCTAGTGGCAAAATGTTTCTTATCGGTCTTCTTTCTAGTCAAGTACGCCTTATGGAAGAATCGCGCAAATAGAACGAAATAGCTTAAATACATCGCGAAGCTGAAACGGATGTTCATGCGGGTGATGTTGCAGTCCACATTGCCGCTCTCCAGGTACTGATAGGCATATATGTTGATAATGCAACCAACCACCATCTGGGCAAGTTGTAGCGTCGTGATCACCATGGAGATCGCTTTAGGTGGGCTGTACCGCATCGCCTTAAGGGCGTAATAGCTGTACATGATCGAGTGAACGCAGTAGTTCATCACGACATACCATCGCGCGGACGCAGTGTACTCCGAGTACGAGAACCAAGAGTACAGTAAAACAGTGATATGGTGATACCAATGCAGGAAGATTAGCGGCTGTTTGCGTAGCACAATGAAGATTGTGTCGCCGAGCTCAGGTAGCTTGGACAACACGAACATCCACGTCCAAAAGCCTGATACACAATCCTGCTCGATAAAACTGCAATCAAATTAATGATTTTTTTGTAGAACATTCCCAACTACAAATTTTCTAGGAATTTATGAGTTATTTACGTAATCTATCAAATCAATTTGTTTAACTTTCCCACTTGAATAAATATAATTATATTTCTTTTTTAATTAACATTTTGTCCGTTTTTTTTTATGCAAGCAAGTAGCATATGCATGTAGCATCATGTGCATGTAGCACGTGCAATATCAATTTCTTAAATTTTTTTTACAAATAGAAATCTAAAATGTATAGAATATAAATTTTATTTTATTTTATAATCAGAATTGCTTGCTCTCTTACGTTACTTGCTTATATAAATGGTTTTACATAATCAATTAAAAACCAGTTTAATTATGAAACTCCAATTTAATAAGTTGCAAAGATATGCACACGTGCCTATACATATGTAATAAAATCTAATAATAAGCATGGAAAATTATTAATTATTATTAGATCCAAATATTATTCTAATAATTCTCTTGTTTACAATTTTTGAGCTATTGTGATTTTTAATTTTAAAATTTAAATATTTAAATTTTCAAATTGTCACAAAATATGCCTTAAAAATTTTTAATTTTTTTCTATTCAAAGGTAAAAATCCGTTTTTAAATAAACCTATAACATAAACCATTGAATTCTTTTAACTTATAATTTAGAAGATCTAGTACAAAGTAGCACAATTAAAAAAATCATTCAACATCGCAGAATACTTAATGTATCTATTTTAATGTCCAATTCTTTTGCGACGCGATTCTAATATATATAATGTCAGAAATGCAAAATAATATACAATAAATTATTTGTTACGTATATCTTTAGTTTTCCCTTAAAAGTATTAAAATTTTGTAATCCTGAAACCCGTAAAACCTGATATATACTTACAAGTGTAAAATAATGCTTGAAATAATGTTATAGTTCTCTGAAGTCAAAACTGCTGATAGAATTTTTACACATACTATTTTACTTGTACTTAACTGCATATCGGACAAATGTCTTAATTTGCTACATTTTACAGATTTTAGGATTACGAAATTATATTTACTATTTGCTTCTGATGTTAAACAATACTGCCCCATGAGAGCTTTAAACAATGCGAATTATTTATGGCATATTTTTCCATGTCAAATAAATGATTCTTTGAACTTTTCTCTTTACATATATAATAGTTTGACCGTGGTAATCATTAATAGCGTCAAATGCATGCATTGGGATTGCAAATATGATTTTACCAAGGATTTTACCATAAAAAATCCAAGTTTACATTTACTACAAATACACAAATTAAATTAAATGTGTTCGGTGTGTGTGTTATTTTAAGTACAAGTGTACATTAGTTCAACAAAGAACTAATATTTATAAAAGCTTTCGCACTGGTTGAAGTAAAATGCAAAGATATTCACGGCAAATTCGAGGACATAAAATTCTATCATTATCGAATACAGTAAAACCAACTGTAATATACCTTGGTATACAAATGCTGTGGAGCAGTCCGTGATGCCTGAGAACGTGTATTAACTCAGGCGCCGTTCTGGTGAAGCCAATGATAGAAAAGCTAGCCAATAACGTATTCCAAAGACACAATATTCCCCTGAGTTCGAATCTGGGCCTGCTGGCCATATAGTGTTGCAATCCGAATATTAGGATCATGTAAAATCCGCAGTAATAGAAACCGTTCGTCCAATTCTCCATCATCCATTGCTTGGTCTCGTGGTGACTGAACGTCTCCTCGAAATTAAATATGTAGGAATAATTCGGGAGAGTCACCTCCTTGTAGTCCACCTTGTTCATCTTTTCGGTTCAAGTCGATGTCTCGCTGAGCAAGGCTGCAAACGGAATAAACAATAAAAAGTAACTTCACCATATCATTCACGCAGAAATCACATTGTAAAATCACGAAGTTAAGCATACAAAACTGGATGAAAAAAAATGTAAACAGTTTCTTCTGCAAATACCAAGAATCGTTTTTTCTTAAAAGTTAAATGAGATTTAAAATTTCTAGGAATTATTACGCATACACAGTAGAAATCATTTCTTTTGTATTTGTGTTAAAACCGGTTCTTATCAATATATTTGTGTTGACTTTTTAACATATCCACGTGTTAATTTTACATGATATACTCACGTTATTTGAATTGTGACTATTAAATTGACTTATCAGTTTTTTCAGAGTATTAAAGTAAAATACAATTTACGAGTAAGAAACAAGAACAAAAATAATGTAGAATTAAAACAAAACTCATAAGATAAATGAAGAAAATACAGTATATAATAAATAAAAAGAAAAACGTTACATTTTTCCTTTTACATAATATTTGTTAATTTTTAATGTTATGTTAAATTAACAAAAGTTTGAATCATGTTGAAGTGTGATATATATATATATATATATATATATATATCACACTTCAACATGATTAAAATATAAATATTAGTATATATACAGTGTTGAAAAATTTGTATTAAATTATATATATATATATATATATATATATATATATATATATATATAATTTAATACAAATTTTTCAACACTGTATATATACTAATATTTATATTTTTTAATTTTGATATTGCAAAGTCTCTGAACTTACTACGTTTATATTGATCCTTAATAATTAATGATCTGTATGCGTAGAGTAATTCTGTTATATTCCAGAATAGTTATATTCAAAATTGTCTTCAAGTACAATTACTTCACAATTGGCTGGATAATTTAAATAAAAAAAATTTTTAAGATCAGACTTGAAGTGCACATGGTGATTGCTTCCCAAGCATAAGCTGAACTGTGGACAATATTCGGTCTGATTTTATATTTAAAGTCTCGAGTCTGATAAAAAAGGTTTTGATTTGATCTCAAGATTACACACAGGTGGCAATGAAACAATCGTATTAGCATCGTGATGAGATTGTATAATACGTGACAAAGTATTTTAATTTCAAAATCATCTTTAAGATTTCGATCTCGATTGGTGACGGTTGTTTTATTGACATTTGAACGAAGGACTTTAAGACCTGACCATTCTGGATTTCGTGCAAATCGGACTATGATCAATATACGAGTGCACAGTCCGATTTTATATTTAAATAATCGCTTAATGTATTATTTTGAAGTGCGAAAGGGGGAGTCATTAAGTTAGGTATTATCGCGAGATTTCGGAATACGGATCTCATTGGCCGAAGGGAATCTTACGACCACCGAAGAGACGAACATATAATCTCGAATGGGACGGATCGAATGAGCAGTGTGCGATCGAAAAAAGCACGATTTTTTCGGTACAACATAGGATTAAAAAAAAACAGAAAATTGTTAATTCTATTATTAAAAAATTTAATTACTCAATTTATTTTTTGTAAGTAACGATTATTCTCAACAAAGAATATCTTAATAATAGTCTAAAACTATACTTATTACAAATTTTAGAAAAATTATCATTAACATACTTTTGAAAAAAGATTTTATACTCTTTAAAAAAAATTGTAAAATTACAAAATTGCTCCCTCCTTTCTATTTTTTTAAACAAAATATTTTTTTGCCAAAAATCGGCACTCTAGCTTTGAAGGTCCATCATTTTGTTTAAAATTCAAATTTAAAAAATCGGATGACAACGACAAGAAAATTTACTCTTCTTTAAGAGCTCTAAATTTACTTTTCTTTAATGCTGTTTGGTTTTTGTACTTCGGTTAAACAGGGAAGGAGAAATTATTGTCACCGCGGAATTATGCATGGCTGACTACACGACGATAGAGAGAGGGGAGAAGGTGGTCAACAAGATCACTGTAATAAAATTTGTATGAGAACTACAAAAAGTCCCATTTTTATAGTTTGTTTACTAGCTTTACAAAAAATTCATGAAAAATGCCTTCTTTTTTGTGACTCTAAATGTATATGCTCTCTTAAAGAGAGAAAAATGAATAACTGTTTTTTTGAGAATGATATTTTTCTGTCTGCTGGACTTTGTCATTCTTATTGTTTTTTTTCTCTTTACACAACTTTAATCTTAATTTTTATTACATTATTTTTATTAAATTTTAAACAATATATGACTTTTGTTATATTGTTTTCTTGTTTCATTAACAATATAATACTTGAGGTCTTTTAACCGTGTCGGCACTGATCATATATTCTATACAAAATAATTGTACACGATCAGAATATTCTACACAAATATATTGTACACAAAAAATTATACGTGAAAAAACTGTGCACAAAAATTATCCTTGAATTAAAAATATCACGGATATAATGATAGTTTTCCTACGCACAATCCATGTGCAACCTTTAATTCAAAGATAATTGTTGTGCACAGTTTTTCCACCTGCAATTTTTTGTGTACAATATACATATTTGCATAGAATATTCTGATCGTGTACAATTATTTTGTATAGAATATGATCGTGTCGAAGTATCTCAGTCATTAAAAGAGGTTTTCTTTATTTGACTCTTTTTTTAAAAAAGATTACAGATAACTTAGGAAAAATTTATAACGAGAAAATTTTTTTAAAGTTACCAAAATTGGTTAAGTATTAGACCATCCCGGGATTTTTGTTTAAAACGGGTGCCTTTTTTCTCCTATTGTGCGTCGTCACGACACAACCGCGACGGGTCGCGCAGTCGCGTCGCGCACGCGTGAGACACGAGCGCGCCAATCCGAGTTCGACTCTCGATCTCACGCGATGCACCGATCGATGTCCGCGAGGAACGGCCGAGAATCCCGCCGCGTCACGCACGTTACCTCTTATACTTTATATGCATGTATAATATCGCGCGAGGGGTTCACGTGAGGCGAACGAAATTCGTGCTCGCGCGAGGAATGCGCGGAGTCCGCTTTGTTTTTCGGTTCGCGCGGCGTGGGCGACATCATTCGTTCGCGCTGCCGCGTGTCTCGCATCGTGTTACGGCATCGAGTTCGCCGGTCATTATCGGGGAAGAAAAACATCGAATTGCGCAAGTTGCACGGTAAACTCGAACACTGAAATTGCGACGCGGAAATAAGGTTGTGTGATGATACAAGTCACGCAAAACGAAGGTCGATCATTTTAAAATATATAAAAAAAAAACTGCATTGTTTTCGTTCCATCTTCAGATGGAAAGATCAAATGGTAAATTACGAGGTTTCGAGCAGCCGTGAGATAATGATATTCCTTTCTTACGTAAACAAAGCGTACAATTAACAAACCTCTTTATGGTGAGAAACGTGTTTCTCGAAAAAAAAACCAAGTCAATGGAATTAATATAACAATCTTTTTTTGCTTGCCGTGCAAGTGATTTTATTTCAACGACTAGAATGTTAACGCGTCCCATAAGCCGCGTCGACTCTTTTTTCGAAATTATACTTTAAAATTACGTTACGCGGTGAATGAAAGATTTTCACTGTCATTTCTTGCAACTGATCTTTAGTCTAATAGTGGTTCTTGATTGTGATATTAAGACTTATTCAAGATTAATTTCCTTATTTTAAAATTATCTTAAAGTCTTGATAATTTTAAACATAAAAATCGATTATGCATAACGGCATGAAAAAAAAACAAATACAACAGGTGATTTTAGTATCTTTTTTAAGTAAAGTTTTTGCACAATTATTTTTTTTTTATGTAAAAGTAAACTGTTCAAGAAAGTACTTATATCAAAACCCGTACTTATATTAAAATTGTTAAAATATTTGTGTTGAGTTCTTGTTCTAAACATTAAATTTTCATGAAACATTATATAAATACGTAATTTGAATTCCGTTTTTAAATTGATATTCAACATTTATCATTGAAGTAATAATTAATGGAGAGGGAATAAATCTTATCTGTATCTTTTAATTGAAAATTCCCAGATAAATAAAATACTTGTTTATGTGTGTATTATATAAATTAATTTCTTACGAGATAATTATATTGCTCTCTAACATGTTCATCTCATGTTAGATTAACATAAAAATTTAAAACACACGAGGCTATTGAATTTAATATTAAATTTCTAACTGCGTGTTATGCAAGAAGTTTATAAAACGGAATCTTTTGATAAATAAGAAACGTTTACTATCGTTAAAAATGACGATCAAAGGTCAATTCTACTATTTTAGATTAATTTAAAAAATCGATCCAAAAGTGACTTAAATTTTTTTTTAAATCGTCACTTGCAAATCTCAAAATTGATCGTACTACTTTACTTGTCCATTTTCTGCAAGTTACAATTCATTTATGTAAAGTGCAATTAACACGTTTAAAGGCCGGTTGTTCCAACTTCTTGCCTACCAGATAAGCATGTGTCTATTTACATTTCTTTTTTTAAATAAATAAAGACAAACATATATTTACCCGATAGGTAAATTTACCAAGAAGTTGGAACAATTGACCCTAAGTAAAATAATTAGAAAATTGAGCTACATCAGATAGGATAATCCGGTGTGAGTTTTCACGGCGAACATTAAGGCACACGCGCGCGCGCGCGCGTGAGGAGACGCCTCGTGAAAACTCTCGACTCTCGCCGGAGTCGGTCCTCGTCGTCGTCATCGTTGTCACCGTCAGTCCTAAATACACATAGGCGCGAGCGAAACGGCGGCCTTGTTATCCAGGTCGTGCCGTCTGGGGCCCTCACGCTTTCTGAATGATTTCCGATCTACTGTACACGCGTATGTACATACGTTATACGTATCTACACGCGGGTGCACGACGAGGTGCACGAATTCCTTTTCATTCAACCCACACACGAGCGCGACGTGCGGATAGCGCGCGCAACACACACACACATATATATATATATATATACACGCATAGAGAGACAGTTAGGCGTAATGTACATACCTAGATATCTAGCGTGACACCTTTCGCCAATTTTCCAGAGTCGTCTAGCGAGGAGGCGTTACGCGGCGCCGCGTCGGGGCCCCGAAGGCACAGAGCTGTCAAGTGTCAAAAACCCGTGAGGAGGGGTCGCGTCACGAGCGAACCGGCGACGGCGGGCGGCGTGCTCGACGTGGGCAAGGCCACCTCCTATCGGAGCGAGAGAGCTTTGCACACCGGTTAACACCGGCAGCGCTTTCCTCCGATACACGGAGTGAAATCGATAGATAAACAAACGCGAGAGAGAGAGACTCCCGTTGCGGTCGTCCTCCTGTTGTCGTCCTGTGCCTGTGGACGTCCCCGATCGTATGACTCACGCGATCGTCCCTCGCGAATGCAATGATCCTTCACGCTTCCACCTATCCTTCCGGGATCCGCTTCTCTGTATCCTTTTTCCTACTGTATTATATTTATATATATTATATATATACATATGTGTGTGTGTGTGTGTGTGTGTAAGAGAGAACGTGGTGTGTATGTGTGTGTGTTAAGACCCACCGACGTCGCCGTACTCGATCATACCCCGCACACAAGCTGTGAAGACAAGCCGCGCTATGCCGCGCGAAACTGCCCTCCCGCAGTGCTGCCAGACCCCCCGCCATGGGTCAAGCCGCGCATGTGTAATGGATGGCAAATACAGTTATGTGTATTATGGGCGCTTAATTTTGGCGGGCCCAGTACTCTCAGTACAGAGGATATCTCAGTAGTATTTTTGCCAAATAAAATATTTTTCTTAATTACAGAAAAATGTGTATTTTTTATCATTATGTGAACATTCTACTCTCTACTTATCCACGCACACCTGAGTGTGTAGTCACAAGAGTCTACAGATTTGTGATACGTTACTGTATTTCAACTCGTAAGCGCATGCGTCGGCCTACCGTGCCGGGCAACCCGGCAAAATCTGGCAGCTCTGCCCTCCCGTCGTCTTCTACCGTCTTTGCACCGCGAGTAACCCTCCTCCTCTTTTTGCACCCCCACCCCCACGCAGTGTTGGTAGACGGAACGGTTTTTCTCGCGCATGCGCGAGAATTTGCAATATAAATTGTCTATTATTTTATTTGTTTTTATACAATCTTTACTTTTTAAAAAAATTTTATGCAATGCTTAAATATGTAGTCAAAATGTAGAGCTTCTAAAATAACCTATACAAATCAGATTTTTATACTTAATAATGTTATATTTGACGCGCATGCGCGAGAAAAACCGTCTCGTCTAAAGGCGAAAATTCATGACGCGATAAAATCGCGCGACGATAGGTGTGACGCGATTCAGTAGTCGTCAAAGCGACATCGCAATAAAGCTCAATTTATTCAGCATTTTTGCGATATCGCAGTTATTAGTGTTGACAAATTGTAATTGATTAAAATGAATACTAAAACTGTAAGTTGATCAATATTAATTTATAATCAAATTGATTTTCATTTACTCGTTATATTTAAGCAATTACTCTGCATAGAAATTAAATTAAAAATAATAATTTCTATAACCTATAAAGTTTTCTGCTTAAAGTTCGGTATAAATTCTCGTAGAATAAAATTCTGCAAAATATTCTGCAGAAAAATTCTGAAGGCGAAAACTTTGTTGAAAAATCTGTAAAAACTGCAAAAATTTATGCACAAAAATATGCAATTTTTATGCAGTAATTTTTGCATAATTTTTTTTTACGGGTTTCAAGAATTTATTTAATAAATTTTTTTGTGCATATTATTAAACAAAAATCTTTTTATATATGTATTTATATATATAATGTAAAAATTGTAACTTGTGATGTGATATTATAGTGACAATTTAATAATCATTTGTGTGTATAATATAGATAAACGAAAATGAAGAATCTTATATTTGTGGCAAATGTATGGAAACGGTTTTGTTTTCTTACGTAGCTCAACATCCTTGCTCAATAAATTGTGAAAAAATTGTAATTGATGATCAGGGATTATTTTTTGCAGAACCAACAGGTAATAAGATAGTAAATATTGTTACGAGGTTTTAGTTAATATATGCTACATTATATTTTTCTTTCTTTCATATGCTGTATACCTATTAAGAAAACACATCACAAGAATGTAATATTAGTTCTGATAATATTGAAAATATAAATACCAACAATGTTAGTACGGCTACAAGAAAAACAATTAAATCTGCAGAAGAACGCCTTATAGCAGAAATACAAGCCAGAGAACCATTGTGGAATTATACTTTACCAGTGCAGCAAAGAAAGAAATCAATTAAGGATCGCTTGTGGGAAGAAGTTAGCGTTGCAATGAACAGTAATATTATACATTAAAGTGCCATTTTTTTATTGTTTTTATTTAATACATAATTAATCTAACCTAACTTAACAAAAATTATACTTTAGGACACTACTCAGTAGATGAAGCAAAGAAAAAGTGGAAAAATTTAAATGATACATATAAAAGATGTTTAGCTGTTGAAAAAAATAGAAAAAGTGGATCTGCAGCTGTAAAACAATCAAAGTGGCAATATTTTGATCAGATGAAATTTTTAATGGATATTGATCTGGGATTTAATGGGTAAAATTTGCTTATATTTATTTGCATTAATTCAATTCATGAGCTTTAAAAATATTTTATAAATTTTTGTTTAGAATTTTATTAGTTCATATATATGTATTTTCTTTTTTTACATTGTTTAGACAAAATATATCCAACATATCTGATGATACTGAGAACAATTCTATTTATGATCTAGAAAGTGATAGTTGTGAAAGCCGTGATATGGGTAATACTTTTTTACTGATTATTTATCTATATATTTTTATAATTAAAACTTTTAATTTTTAATTGCAACATTTCTTTCAGCAAATAACAAGAAACCGAAAATTGAAAGTGCATTAGAAAAAATAGCTAATGCTTTAGCAAGTCCAATACCGAGAATTGAATTTCCTCCTGCTCCACCTTTGTTACCACCTTCAAGTGAGCCAAAGGAGATTGACGAAATAAAAGGATTTACTTTTTTTTTAGAAAAAAAATTACGAGATATGCCCAAAGAGAAAGCAAGTAGAACTATGTTAAACATTCATAAATTAATATTTGCAGTTGAATATCCATAAGCTTTATTAATTAAATTTTCAGAGATATTTTTAAATATTGTTAAAGAAATATTTATAGATCTTTATTCCTTAGATTTACCAAGTTTTGTTTTTTTGTAACTATCAATTTTTAATATTGTTAATTTTTTTTAATAAAAATATAATATTTTATAATGGAAATAGGAACAAAGCAATATTTCTGACAATATTAAAAAAAAAGTTAGAAAATCTTAACATGAGAGTGGAGATAATAGTTCTTATAGTTATTGTGTTAGTTGAAAGAATCTGCAGTTTTGTTTATTATTTTTAAGTTATAAAATCATAAGTTCATAAATTTGTTAATTTATAACAATATTAAAATGTATTTTTCAAAAATATACGATACAATATGAAATTCATATAAACTATATAATATGTATATTATATAATACAATTATTACAAATATTTAAAACTAATTAATTTATAAATAATTATACTGCCATGCAATTAATCCTTCATTGTTGAAGTAGTCACAGAATTTTTCTCGTATTTCAAAGGCTTCTCGCGTACTCGCATTATTTCCAATACGATTAATGTCCTGTAAAGCCGATCCATCATCTATTATTCTTCTCCAAGACCCTTCAATTATTCCATCTTCATTCTCTCTATCCACTAATTCCGTTGTTACATATTTTGATTTTAACTCTTCATTTTCAAGATCTTCAATTCGTAACCAATTATGAAGGCATATAACTGCCTGTGTAATTTGTATAACATTTCTTGGATTTGATAAAATTGGCTTTCTAAATATTCGCCATCTACTAGAAATAATGCCGAAGGTATTCTCAATGGTACGTCTAGCACGAGCTAGACGAAAATTAAACACTTGTTTCTCTTGTGTAGTTACATTCTTTCCTGGGTAAGGTCGAAGTAAAAATGGCTTAAGAGGAAAAGCTTCATCTCCGACAATACAGTAAGGTAGTGTTGGTCCATTGTTGAATGCTGGTGATGCTGAAGGTACATTCATCGCATTATTTTCAAATTTTTTGCCAAAATTACTCTCCTTGTAAATACCTCCATCACTTCTCCTTCCATGCGAGCCAATATCCACAAAGGAACAAATATACGATGCTGTACAAACTGCTAACAGAACTATACTATGGCTCCCCTTATAATTATAGTAAGACGAACCAGCATTTCTTGGACACTAGATTAAACATATAAATATTTTAATTAAAAACATTTTTATTTACAATTTTTTTAACATACCTGAATTACTATATGCTTTCCATCAATTGCACCAATACAATGTGGAAAATCCCATTTGTTGTCAAACTCCTCACTAATTTTAATCCACTTCTCTTCATTAATCTTTGACGGCAATACAATAGGTTGCATATTTTTCCAAATTGCTTCACAAGTTTCATAGATGATGTTAGCAGCAGTTGTAATACCAACTAAATATTGGTAAGACATGGAAGTTATGGAATCACCAGATGCAAGAAATCTAAAATTAATTTTTTATAATGTAAATAAATGTCAATTATTTTTAATATTATATATGCTACATGTACACTTAATTGTATTATACCTTAAAGTTAACACTAAACGTTGAGCTGTTTCAATAGGTTCTCGTATAACATACTGTTTATATAAATCAGCTCCAACTATTTGTAATAAATTTTCCAACTGTGTTGCAGACATTCTCAAGTAATTATGAAATCGTAAGTCTTCTAATCGTAAAGTAGGAAATACTGCGTTAAAAAATCCACTTGTTTCTCTTATGTTCAAAATAGGTGCTATCCAATACTTCTTTTTCTTATATTGTTTTTTTTTATTACTCATTAAAAGTGCAACTGTTATAGCAGCTTTCCTCTTTCGATTCACTTCATTATTGATGTAATTATTAACACTTATTGTACAACACTCTATGTACCATTCATAATATGGTAAATAGTAATTCTTGTACCACTCCGAATATTCCAAACTTTCTAAGCAATACATAATGACAAATTAAATAGCACAATTATATTATTAACTTTGTTTTTAATTTTATTATAAATTAGTTTTATAAACTATGGATCAACAGCTATCGCGCGATTTTGTCGCCCCATAAAAAAGATAGAAAGGGATTTTTGACCAGCGACGTCGCGATCGCGACAATTTAATCGTGTAAACTTTTGTCGCGCGATTTTATCGCGTCATGAATTTTCGCCTTAACACACTGCCCTCCCCACGCTCGTCGCGTGCGCGCTTACGCTTATTGTATGAGCAGCGACACCTGTTGGTCGAGCGATGGAAGCGCCCCGGCCTCCGGTTAGTACCGAGTTCGCCCACGAGAGCGCGTCATCCGTCACGCTCTGTACGCGTCGATAAGGCAGCGACTGCGTGAACTCGGAGCGCAATGGCCGTGGAGCGTCAGCCGTCGAGTTCGCGTTCATGTTATTGTTGTTGTTGTTGTTGTTGAACACGCGCGGCATCCAACATGACAGGCAAGCAGAGTCAGCCGGATGACAGCGAGGACAATCATCAGTCGCGAATAAAGCTGATAGCGGACAAGCGCAGGCTCCTGGACGAGAGATCAGCCCAGGTACATACGTCGAGTCTCGCGATTCCTCTTTCCCCCTCGAGTGTACTGTGTATCATGTGTATGTACGCAGGATCCGTCGAAGCAATCCCTACCGCGTGCTTCTTCGTTAATATAACGTGCCCTTTTTTGTCGGTGATCCGTTACTTGACACACAGAGAAATAAACGGTGTAACGTAAGCTTGTGATAGGAGCTGTCACAGGGCGTAGTATTTAAAGTAAAAGAACACACGGGCGATGTAAATCCTTAATTAAAATCTCTATACATAGATACAAGATGGGAGCGTCTATGGTAATCCTCAAAGATCGATTCGAGCTCGTTTATGCGCAAGACTAAATTTAATGTATGCAGCTACTAGTAAAATTAAATTATTTATATCACTACACCAGTCAATAGCAAGTAAAAGCAACGTAATATAATACACTTTTAATAAGTAATTTATTATTTTAATTCAATATATTTTAGTTGGATCTGTAGAAAATTAGATCTAAAAATATCAAATAATACTTAATTTGTAATTTATTATCTTGAAAAGTATTATATTTTAATATTTTTTTGAAGCAAATTATTTTTACTAGTAATTGTTCAGTGATTGATACAGTGGCCCTGAAAAGCATAAATTTTGCATTAATTGATAATATTAGTTAATAGAATATTTTGAAATATTAATAACATCTTGAGGTAAATACTATGAATTATTTTTATCGTTATAACATATAGATTTTTTTATGAATGAAAAACAAAAATTGTAGGTTGAGGCAGAAATCAAGAGCTGTTTTGAAGATTTAATAAAGCTCCTGCGATCCAGAGAGAAGCAACTGTTGCGGCAGGCTGAGGCTGTCCACAGACAGCAGCTCTCTCTAATAGAGACCTCATTGGACTTCTTACCAGCATCAGTGGTGATCCTAAATGATAGGCATGAACTCGAGGAACGGATACACCGATTTGGTAATATTGAGACACACGGATCGAACAGTCTTACGATAAAGGATGCGGAACCATACAAGATCGTGGATTATCAAGAGGCTAATAAGGATCACGTCAGCTTCGACAAGTCAATCACCAAAAAGCCAGATCAAAACGCTCGAGATCTTCTGAGTCTTCCACGTTGCAAAGACTTTATATCTGACTACAGGACCGTGCGTATCTCGAGTCTGCCTTCCACATTCCTCGCCGATAATCAGCCGCGGAACGTAAAGGCCAATGCGTTTAAGATCTTCAAGGACACCCTATCCATATCAGGGTGCTCGCCACTTTTAGTCATAAAACGTAAACTTGGTCTGACGCATGTGTCCTTGGACGGGCTACATGCCTTCGACAAGGCGTATTCGCGAAATGTACAGTCTTTCGGAGTATCGTGTAAGACCACGGAATCTTGCGAAATAAATTCGTCGATGAACGAAGTGACTGAAACTAATTTACAGGAATTCGACAAAAAAGTCTTTGATCAAGATGATTCCGAATTAATTAAATATCCGAAGGAACGTGAGAAAAGCTACGAGCATCCGGTACAAGTGCAGCAATGGCTGCAGCAGATACTCGCGGAGACCGAAATAGAACCTGCGATTCACGAAATCGGGCAGTTTTCAGAGATATCTAAGGCGAAGCTCTGTAATGAGCTGTAATCCTGTTTGTCAGTCGAATTAGACATCCTTGCATTGTGTTTCAATTGGGGCCAAAGTTTCCAAAATAATGGAAAGCAAACTGAAAAGGCTGATTTACCTTAGAATTGCCCGATATTCCTAATTTATACGATCTCTTGTAAAATAGGATTGGAAAGACATCGTTAAGTTTGTAGCTTTTCCATGGAGAGGAACGTAAAGGATACCAAATTTGAATGACAAATAGAGAAGGAGAAGAAAAGAGAGAGAGTAAAAGATTTATTGTGTACATCGATAAATTTTAGGTACCTCTGCCACAGATGCTTAAATGTGGTATTCCTTGTTTACAACGAATACTTCGCCGTCATTTCGAAACATCAGATTAGATTTATTAGTGTCCTTTTCAAAAATGTGTGCGTAAATCCGAATTATACAATTGATAAGACTGTTTTTTATTCCACTAAAAGAATCGCGTATTTATTTTACCGTGTATAAGTTTTTAGTTTATGTAGAACTTGGGCTATGCTTGTCGATCGACAAATCTGCATTTACTGATGACAGTAAATAAATGAATAATCTTATTGCGAGTTTCTGCGAGTGATATCTTTTTTATAAATAAAACTTACGATTGTGTATGTGATATTGTTGTAAATAATTAATTTAATTCATCGTCATATCGTAATTTGACAACTCTTTCTCTCCACTTACATGACTAAATTGTGCGTATGCATATAGTTGCAGATTTTGCATCCATTTGATTTATTATATGCTCAGTATTTTGAGGATATAGAATATTAAAATTCCAGCAACTATTAGCATTAAACTGAAGCAATCTAAGATTATTGGTTGTTTTTGCATTTTATCACTGCTCCATGCTTAAACAGATGATATATTGAAATATGCTCATATCAAATTTAATACTGTGAGAAAAAATATGTAATATCCTCAATAAATAAATTTTTTTATGAAATTGCATCAGGAGTTAAGAGAACTCCTGTAATTAATAATTGGAAATATTCGTTATATTATTTCAATTAATTTACACTTGTATGATCGCGCATGATTTTTTATTAGTTCATTTTTTATTTCATTTCTTTAATCCTGAACTGTATAAAATTGTATAAATCTTCTTTGATAATAAAACGGTATGAAAATTTCAATAGCTTTACAAAATTATCCAATTCTGGAACGTAAGGAGAAGTTACTTTAAATTAAATTCCAATCTTTTATTGTGGTATGCCACATGTCTCAATACATTATAAATTTATTAGATTAACACGAAAATTTTATCACAATGATATAAATTTATTCTATTGTAAAATTCAATATGTATGCATTACGATATTTATACTGTTCAGGGTTAAATAAATGCATGTATTATATTTACTTATAATTTTATCAATTGTCCAAATTAGAGGAAAATGCTTGTTAGAAAAATAATTTATCCCGATATAATTGTATCATTCTTACATCGAGCGCTTTTATAAAATACAGAATATATTTTTATTTATATATGCGATATATATATCGACATATACGTATTAATATACAAGTTATCACGGACACAAATTGACCGTGATAAAACTATTTAACATAAAGTAAGAAAGAAGAAAAACTAAGATAGTAACATGCATTTATATCATTGCTGCTAATCCTTTTACTTCCGATCAGGAATATTTAAAAGAAACTAACAATTAAATATAATGTAATTTAAATTTCAAATATTTAATAATTATATATTAATAAAGGATTAACAACAAAATTTATCTTTGTATTATCAGTGATTAATACAAAAGACATACACTTTACAACACTAATTTTGCTTGCTATGTCTTCATATTAAAAAATTATTAGCATTAGAATATTGCGATATTTTTCAAACAAAACGATTTCTTATTCGTGATATCGAAGCAGCGATGGAAGAAATTATATGTATATTGTAAAAAGTATTAGATTTTTCAAATGCTGTTTAAATTACATGTCAAAAAGTATGGAAATTTGTTTCCAAGATAATTAGACAAAAGCTTTATCTAGTCTTAAAATACGATATCCTGGAAATTGTTAATTTTATTAGGAAAAAAATGTGTTCCCAATAAATTTAAGAGATTATGTAAATTAAATCCGTTTAAAACTTTGCGTTTTTCAAAAGGAAAAGATAAAAGAAATAAACAAATTAAAGATATTTTTTAAATTATATTTTTAAAATTATTTTTTTAATTATAAAGATATATATTCTTTTCTTTGTCAGCATCTATTATTAATTTATCTTCCAATGCTGCCATTAAAAACAATTTTTGAAAAGAATCTTGAGAGTAAATTTTTTAAATGCTATGAAAAATATTAATTAATAATAGTTTGATTCGCCTCACTCAGGAACTAATTTCATTAATTAATAAGGCTAGAACTAGGAAATAGAGTTTGGGTCATAAGACAGGCAGCGGACTGTGAGGAGGCCGATTTGTCATGATCCTCCAGGTTCTGCCAGAATACTCTTGACTCCATCATTTCAGTGAAACTTGATAGAAGATCCAATCCTCGAAAAAAGATGGAACGAAAGCACGATCCTTCGTAAACGTGACCGGCACGCATAGCTGCGATAAGACTTCTTCATACATCTTTAAAGATTCTGGACAAGACGCACCATTTCCCTATACATACAAAATAAATGATTCAATAATGAAATTAAATAATAAATTTATATAATATTTTAAAATTAATATCTATAATTATTATTTTTCATATGTCCACATATGGAATTTACATTAAAATATGATATAAATTTACTCTATTTTTAATAAATAATTTGTATTCCATACCTAAAATTTTATTGTACGGTTTTATTAATAACGTGTATAAGTATCTACCAATCGCTTTTACAGTTAAAATCAAAATCACTTTATTGTATAATAAATAAAATTGAATATGCTTTGAATTAAGATACTTACATGCGTCATGTACTTTCCAGTAGACTTCAACACCTTCATAGAAGAGTTGAGGATTAGTCTAATAAAATCCCAGTCATCACCATGTGGTGTTGTGCTAATAGGAATGTCCGTCAGATCACCGAAGACGTAATCAAATCGTCGTCCTTCTTCGATCATATGGGCCAAAGCTTTCACACAATCGCCGACAATGATCTATAAAGATTATTAGTGTTATAAAAATACAAATTCAGATTTGAAAATGTTTGGTGTCTGAAAAAAAACTCTAGTCAAAGCCTTACTTCATAATTATCGCCCTTTCTCTTGTCTAGGCAATCGCCACATATGCTTCGCATATGCTGACTACAGGCTTTCATGACAATGTCATCGATCTGTAAAAAAAAAAGAAGAAAAAATAGTACGCTATTCATGTAATCAATTTACACGTGAAATTTAATTTCCATACTTCTAGCATCGTGACAAATTTTGGTTTCTCTTTCAACAATTCCCACAATAGGCCGCCGTCGCCGCCACCGAGTATCACTATCTCCTTGCCGGCGTAATTTTCTTTACCTCGTTGCATCAGCGTTTCTGTATATATGAGATCCGCCTCGGACATGTCTGCAAAAGAATTTCTAGTAAGTTGTAAATAATAAATATAGTCATAATATAATATGACTTACTTTGCAGCTCGTCGAGCACCAGGAGATTGCCCAGCGATTTGGAATGCACAATTTGTACCTTCTGATACGGTGATCTAGCTTCGAACACGAGCTTGTCGATGTCATATTCCAGCAGTCGCTCGTCTTAAATAAGATAATCTTTATTACTGGCTATTACTCGTCGCATTTCGCAATTATGTTAATTTAAAAACATGCTTCTATACATAAAAAAAAACATTGCAAATAGTAGAAAACAAGGTATCGCAAGGCAAAGCTGATAACACGCATGGGAACGTTAGCGTCATAACCAGATGAGAAAAATGATGTGAGGAAGTTGTAAAAAGATCAACTATTGAAACTGGAAACGTTTTGTCATGCAAGAATAGAACAAGTAATGTCCTCAGGATTAACGCGGAGAGACGTTCCAGACCGAACCATGTCGAGCACGCGTCTAGAATCATAGAAAAAACGCCAGAATCCTAAAAGCTTTAACTGTGAACATCACATTTTAAATCAAACATTTGAATTAATCATTTAAAACGTTTCAAATGTTGTATTTTAGACTGGTCTTTGGTAATATAATTTTCCGTATGAGACAAAGCTGAGGACATTTTACGATACTAATATTTACGAGTCGGTGTACAATATTAATTTTTCCAATTGGCACGAGCCCCTTAAGTACAAGCAGTCGTTTCCGTTCCGTAAGAGCGGCCGTTAGCTGGTCCGTAAACATAATTATAAATAAAAACTCACCGGCGGTAGGATAGTATCTCTCAAAGGGTCCACCGCGTTTAATCGGAGTAAGCGTGTGCGACCGTGTAGCGGTTGCTGCTGTCTGCAACGCCGCTTCCAATTCTTTAGCCAACTATTATAACCGGCCATCATCATCATCACCACCATCATGATTATCATCATCATTGTCATCATCATGATCATCATTATCACCATCATCATCACCATCATCATTATTATCGTCGTCATCATCATCATCAATATCATCACCATCATCATCATTATCATCATCATCATCATCATCATCATCATTATCATCATCATCATCATCATTATCATCATCAAGTCGAACCAATGAGAATTGAACAGAACAAAGACACTATCTTGTAAAACGGAATCGCTACACTCCTTGTTGTTAAGGAAGCTAAAAAAAGGTGTTAAGATCTGGCAAGCCATGATATATGGCAGGGCTTATTTTTGTCCAACAAAACGGTACGTAACAAGCGAAAAAAAAACGGATCGTGATAAGGGTAACTGTATCTGTGTATGATTGTATTATCATATTACCGAGCCGTACGACTAAAAGTGACGATCCGTGTAAATCTACAAATCTAAAGAATCAATTAACAATCGAGATTTAATGCTTTAAAAATAATATATTAAAAAAGAAAACAAAATCGGCTATTATAAAAATAATATTTCAAAAATTTCATGATTGTGTGAAACATTAAAAAAAAGTATTACGGATGTTTTAATTATAAAATTTCGATTTTTGGTGACGTACGTGTTTTATTGTACGGATTTTAACCAAATCTTAATTTACAACACATAAGAGAGAAAGAAAAATATAAAAGAATTCAACAATAATAATTTACAACTTATATTTACATCAGATTCTTTGTATTCGTATTTTGACAATAAATCTATTCTTAGATTTTACAATAAAATGAATTCTACGCATTGCAGCAGTCGCCTAAAAACTTTTATTCGTACGACCGAGAAAAGACAAGAGAACAGCTATACAAATAAATACACGTTCTCAAATGTTATGTATTTGAATGAATGATCAAAATTTTTTTTTCTTTATGAGCGATTTGAGTGCTGGGTATAAGAAAATTTTGGGCTGAACGTAACAGTGCTAGGAACAAAATTAAGTTAGCATTCCTGGCAAGCGGCCTATCCTAAATATCTATTAATGGCAGTCAAAATAGCGATATTGTAATTCTCTATGCCAAATATTTCATGAAATAAATCTACAAGTAATGTAAAGTATATATATGTATAGTTGTGTTAGGAGAAGAAAACGAGGAACAAAAATCTAACTGAGGAAAAGCACTTTTTTTTCTACCTGATAGTGTCAGATAGAGGTCATATATGGTTCCTCGTCTTACTGGCGGTAAACGTTTGCTGCGCTGGCTGTTCAAAGCCATGGCAACATCAGCTTCCAAGTATCGCCACTGCTACAACGTTCTGTCAGTTATGTCATATTTCCTACTTCCGTTGTAAAAAAAAATTCTACGTGTAGAGTGTTAAAGCAAAAATGGTTCAGGACCAATAGGTACATCTGATGCTCAGAAACCGAGTAAACACTTAATTGGGGGGGAGGGGCTTTGTTTAATATTCTCACACTAGAGCTTCCCTTTACATTTTAACTAAATTTCAAACGTATATTTATCTCACTTTAAATACAGAAAGTTCAGCTATTAAAAAAATAAATCTTTAGATTAGAGAAATCAGACCAAAGTTTTCGAACTTATGTGGATTATAATCTTTTTTTTTTAAATGATAAACATCCACAAGTTATATAACTTTAGGGAAAGAACTAAATTGATTATTTATATCACTTTATATAACTTTTAATCCATCTGCTCTCGTTTTAATTTTTTATTAAATATAATTTTATAAATCTGTTTCTCGAATTATGAGATACAAAGAGTTCTCTATTTTTATTAATAATATTTTAATATTGCCGTAAATTATTTTCATGTTCAAGGAATTTAATAATTATTTAGAAATTTGTTTAAAAATTTGGTTTTAATTCCTGAAAAATTTATCATAATGAAAAAAAATCACTTCGGATGAGTTGTAATCCTGATGTCATGTGTATTTTTTACTCTCAGTTCTCTCAGATACAGCAATTATCTTATCGCGTTTAAGTGCGATAAGATAATTTTCACCTCGCAATATCGAAACGTAATCGTTTTGTAAACTGGAACATATTCAATTCTATACATCTTTTTTAATCACTTCCTTACAGAGGATTTTTACTTTGTTAATCATCGAAAAAATCAATTTTTCTTACATGTTTTTTTGAAAAATCTTAAAAATATGTAGTTAAAAATCTTAAATCGAAACTCGCACAATTGACAGAGTTACAAGTCGTTCGAATAATCGAAAGTCAGGCAAAAGCTCTGCGCGTTGAGAGTAACGCGACCTGTTTAGTCGTCGTACTCTTAAACTTTATTATTCCGCTTTCTACCTGCTTTATTATCCCTCAAGATTCTTCGAGACCCTTCTCGAAGCATCTAGATGGGTCTCGCATCTAGAAAAAATAATAATGAAAGCTTCAATGTGGTGCTGTAAAAGTTTTCTTCAAAACACATTTTTTGGTTGGCAAAAATTATTGAAATTTTATCATTCCTAGCAGCATGTGTATTTAATGAAAGTTTTACTTCAAATTACGAAAGGCACAAGAGTAAAAATTGGTACGTTTACATGATTATAATTGATCCTTTTATTTAAGAAGTAGTGATTGCATACTATGTAAGTAGAAAGTTCCTCTTAACAGGGCAAAGATTAATTTTCTCTTAAACTATATAAATTATGTGTAGTTTACTCAGTTTAATGAGCACAATTGTACTCTTTAAGTCTTGAACCCTTCTCTTTAACAACCTACATTTTACTCCAAGTTTTACTTTAATCTTTTTATCACATAAAGATTGGTACGCACAATCGAGTGAGAAAGAGAAATTTGCTATTTGTCAGAGATTTATTGCAATTCTCTAATAAAGAACCCATGTTTGCTACTTTTTCTTTCTCTCTGAGAATTGGCAAATATATATTTCCTACATGTTATTCATTGATATTTATATTCTTCATATTTTTGAAGAGACTTTGATGAAGTGATCACAAAACCCTACCTAGCTTGTTCTTCAACGTAACATTGATATTCTTTTATGCAAATTTATTATTGCTTATTATCAAGTGTATACATACCTCAAAAGTTAAGAGCGCCTCCTGGTCGTCCTGCTTGTAATACTCGATGTTTAATGTAATTAGACCCTCTGTGTATCCTCTGACAGTGATTAGACTGCCCCTGGGTCCGGTATACAAAACGAGCAAACTGCCGTCGATGGTGGACTCTGTCAGCGGCTTGAGACCGACGAAGTGTTCCGCCAGTACGTTCGCGATCGCCTTTTTCAAGCCGGATCGCTTCTCCATATCGGCGATCACGCTGCTGGACACCGTGAAGTCCAGAAGTACGGTATGGGCTACCATTGTTTCTGCAACGTACGAACACGGATGTAGGTGGGACGTCAATCCGGAGAAAGAGAAAGAGAGAGAGAGAGAGAGAGAGACATCGATTTGCCTAATGTACTTGTTAAGGGCGATTGTCGCGGGTGATGAGTCGGGTGATCACAGATTACCGGAAATTGTAACGTGCGAATATTTTTTCCCCCTTCCTCTTTTTGAAGTGGTATATATTTTACGTTACAAGCCTACTCGGGGACGCGAAAGCTCTAACGGCTTAACAGCGACGGCGGCATGAAACGTTCTTAATGTCGTCAACGGTCACGGGAGAGAAAACCACATTACATAATTAATCTCTATGGAAAAATAGGAAGGCTCGCCAGTTGCTAGCCGTAGCGCACACGTAATCGATTATACTGTGCGGTCGTGTGGTTAATTACACGGATGATTCATCGGCCGCCGGTCATTCGCTTGTTTATACTCACGTAATTGTGCGATAACGTTTATTGCTCGGTCTGTTCACAGTCGTACGCCAGCGTGTTGCTCCCGGACGTGAAGGAATGACGCATGCACACACTAGCACAAAATTACGCGCAGGTTATCGGGTGCGCACGAGGATTTCGCGTGATAGGAATACTCGTCATCTGTGCTGGAGGCCAAGCACTGGTTAGATTCCGTTCTGATCGCCGGCGCGGATATCGATATGTATCGCGACGTAGCGCCTGCCGCGATATCTCGATCGCGATATCGAACCAATTCGAATGCGCAAGTCCGAAAGATAGCGTATATCTCAAATGTATAGTGATGGGGAAAATAGTTGAAATGCAAAAAAATAATAATAGAAATATTTATTTAAAGAATATATGAAATTTGTGAAATAAATTAATATTTCGTCCAATAGATATAAAAAATAATATTTAACATTTATATAATACATATTGTATTCTTAAGAAAGAGAAAGTAGTAAATAAACAATAGAAAACTTTTATCCGTGGCATATCTAATAATTAAATCTCTTCAAATACGCGCGCGCGCGCGCGCGCGCACACACACACACACACACACACACACACACACACACACACACACACACACACACACACACACACACACACACACACACACACACACACACACACACACACACACACACACAATTTGAAATAAGTAATTGTGTGTAGTATAAAAATATTTTTATAGATATATCCTTTAAGTAGATATTTTTATTATGTCTATTTTAATTTTTTCCCAGCTCTGCTCAAATGATTCAAGTTATTATAAATTGATTATATCATCGAATAATGCATGTGATAAGTTTTTTAAATCATATTCTATGATATTAACAATGAGAAAAATTATATTTTCTTCGTGTAAGAAATTAAAAATTTAATCGCAGATATGGATATAATCAAAAAATCGTTATAAGATAATATAAGAAAAGACGCATTATGCAAATAAAAAATTTAATCAAGAGATTTATTTTAAGACTCATTGGAGCTTATCCCATTAAAAAATGTTTGCTTTTTTGCTATAATAGTTCCCATATGCTCCATAAAAGTTTGAACATATTTTATACATATATGCAGTTAAATATCTATTTAATAAAGTGTAAATTTTATATATGCATATGTAAAACCAAAAACATTATATAAAAATTTTTATATTCTACTTAGTTATAACATTAATAGTAAAAAAGCAATTGACGTGTACATTAAATGCAGATGCATTTAAGGCGCTGCATGGTACTGGCTGCTTTACAAGTGCTCCTCCGTGTTAAATTCCTGCAACAATATACGCATTTGTTCTTTTTTCCTCTCACCTTGTATGATACCCGATGGGACTGTCCTGTTACCAATCAAATGAAAGTATGGGAAGTAACAAGCAATAATGTAATATAAAAAACTGTTGATCATTGAACATCTATTGAAACATTCAAGTAATAAACATTTATTACTTTACAAAAAAGCAGATTAAAAAATTCTAAAAAAAACAATTATTTTTAACGTACAGTTATATACACAATTTTTCTTTAGCTTAATTATGAAAATATTAATCAATATATTGGATAATTGTATTTAACAATCTTTGGAAACTTGGACTTTTTTTCGAAATCCTGACATTTATCTTTATTTGTTCTTTTACACCTTTCTTTCCCTACTACTATGCCACTATTTATATCAATGTATTTTATTCAATATTTCTACAATGATTACAAAACTACTCTATTAGCCCACTTACACTTACATATATCATGAAATTAATTATATACGATTTAATATCGGTTTTTGTACCTTCATTGCAGCTCTGATTCCGATTGTGGCAAGTATCCCGAGACCGAACGTAAGTATATACGGTAAATATTTCAAAAAGAAAGGAGTAGGTCTTCTTTCAACCAAATGTCTAAGCAATTTCAAGTTTCGATCGGAATAGGGCGGAAAACGGGCTCTGAAAAATATTTTTTTTTTTGCTTAACACAACTGATATAAAATTCAAAAACTAAAATCTTAACTATAATAATATAAGAATTAAAATGCACTGTTCTTCAATTTAATATATTATTTGATTAGATAAAAGAAAATTCGCTTACTTAGCTATTTTTTCTGCAAATTTATTGTAATTCCGAATCAAACAACCTTTCTTATGCGTGAATGTGTCAAACGTGTATTTTCCATGGTAAGCTCCCATACCAGAGTATCCTACTCCTCCAAAAGGTAGAGTTTCAACTAAAAAAATAATATGTAATAATAGTACATGGAACATAACAAAGAAAAAAATTTTGGATATTAAGTTTTGTTACGTAAACATGTAATTATCTTTTGTTAGTTTCTTTCATTATCTATCTTAATCATTTTAGAACAAAAGTTTTATACGTTAATAAATCTAAGACTATAAATATAAAGCAGTAATTCTTATATACACATATATAATTACCAAAGTGAATTTAAAAAAATTTAATGAAGAATCAAGATAAGAGTCTATTCTTAAATAAATGTTGAGAGTGTACACAATAGTTCATAAATAATAAATAATAAAAATTGTTCGTTTACAAGCTCTTGTTTTCACAAATTTAAAAGTAGAACAATGGCGTTTAGCAATATTATGTAGCGGCATATTCATGCATATACTATATCCTTAATATTTGTGCATAAGTGAGTACTTGCGCAATTCCCATTACCACTTGTTAAATCTTAAAGTTAACGTGCGTAAACAGTGCACATGGAAAACACAATATACAATATAAAATTAAGCAATACAATAAAATTAAAAAAAAAACTTGAATAAAAAACTGTTGAAAAGAAATCTATTAATGTTTAGTGTTTACATTGTGATTTAATTTAGAGAAATCACATCTAATACTTTGTAGTGTTAAAAACAAGTAAAAGAAAATTAAGACAAACACATACAAAATTTAAAAACAAGACTTTTTATAACATTGCTATAAAAAAGAACTACCTGCTGCATGTAATACCGTGTCATTGGCAAGAACGTTACCACTAGACGTATTATTAACGATCAGAGATAGACTTCTTTTATCCAAGGTAAATACATACAACGCTAACGGCTTCTCCCTATATATTAAATAATTAACACAAAAACATCAGTATTATTGCTCTTTTTTGTGAAATAACATCTGTACGCATGAATGTATGTATGCACGGGCGCATGTATATGATATGAAGTATGTGCGCGTATTTGTTCGTATGCACTCGCGTGTTGCAAGGTAACGAGTACTCTGATATATTGTAATTGCAAATCATCATTGTACATTATTAATAATATGTGAGTCTAGCTTTCCTTCCTAATATCAATTTCATGTTAATACTTATATAAATAATTATAATATAATAATAATAATAACCACCACCATTTCCAGGAGCATTCAATTATTTGAACAATATATACAGTTTGATATAATACAAAATTTCCATATTTAAAACCTTACGTAGATAAAAAGTAGAAAGTTTATAAATATATATACAGATAGTATAAAAATCTATATTGTGTCATAAAAGAAAGATATAAATTCTTCTTCAGCAGTCATCACCAAAACCAGAACGGAACGAGTATGCAATGTAACCTTTTAAACAGTAGAAAAAAATATATCCTTTATTCTAATAAAGAAAAGCATTCCTGCTCCCTCGTAAGCAATTTAAAAAATTAATACCATTCGAACCAATCCTCCACAGTTTTTCTCCGAGCATAAGAAGAGCTGTTTTGTCAATTTCAACAAAACAAGTAAATATGAATTGTAAACACCAAAGAAAAATATTGTAACAAGCAGAAGAACTTAGCGGACTCTAGGGCAAGACTTCTCTTTCACCAAAAATTTTAAATAATAAATTAATAGGCTCAATATAAAAAATGTTTCCGTCACCACCTAGAATCCGGACTCACCGGTATATTGCAATACCGTGTCGTTGACGCACACAGCTCCGCTCCTGATCTGGTCTATAATTTGATCTTGTATCTCCTTGCTCATGGTAAATACGTACAGTACGAGTGGGCTTTCACTAGATGCGGAAAACTAATTACATCATATTGTTTCTTCGCGCAAAAGTGAAATCGTCACAATGTGAAATATGAGTGCATGAGAGAATATATGAGTTTACCTGATGGTTCTTTTTTTCAATTATGTCTACGAGGGGAATAAAATTTTCTATACGAGATTATATAAGTTCGAATAATTAAACTAATACAACTGAGTAGAAATTAGATTATTAAAAAACACGCAATATTTCAAAAGGGAATAACATTATTCATTTCTAATAATTCCTTGTTCATAATATATCAGATAAATAACATACCGACTATTGATGAAGTTAATTGCATCGTATGCATTATTAACGTTAATTATAGGCAATATCGGTCCAAATATTTCTTCTTGCATGATAGGATCATCTGGTTTGACGTCAACAAGTATTGTAGGCGAAATAAACTTTTCGGCAGGATTTACATCGCCACCAACAACAATTTGGCTTTTATTATTTAAATAACCAATAAGACGTCTAAGTGCAAAAAAAAAACAATTGTTATTATTTGACCTTATCAAAACGTTTTTAAAATCGCAATCATTATCAATATTATAAATAATTACGTTAACGTGTGCAATAATTTGTGCAAAAAACTTACCGATAATGTTTTTCCGTAATAATGCGCGCCAAATCATGACTCTCCTGTGGTTTGTCACCGTACCATTCTTGTAAAATTTTCTTTGCTTCCTCAATAAATTTGTTTTGTACCTCGCGTGTGCATAACAAATAATCGGGTGCAATACAAGTCTGACCAACGTTGATGCATTTACCCCATAAAATACGTTTTGCTGCCATTGACATATCCACTGTGTTATCTATATATACGGGACTGCAAATTGTTGCTATTTATAGTGCAATTCAATTCAAAATAAAATAAAATTAAAATTGCATTTTATATGCATTATTCATTTGCTATATGGCATAACACAAAAATGATTATTTTTTTTAGTTGTTAGCAAAAAGAGAGAATTCTGACGAAAATTTAATACATTGAGTAAAGAATTAAAAATGCAACAAAATATTTTTTTTTATAACATCGATAAATAAAATTGTTACATTAAAATCTCACTTAAAAAATAATATTACAGTTTTTTTGCAAATTACTCAAACTAAAAAAACTTTTGTAAATTTTATAAATTATGCCGTAACTGATGTAATAAATGTAATGTTTAAATTTTGTTAAATATCGTTTATACCTTTTTCCACCTAACTCTAACGTAACAGGCGTAAGATATTTATTAGCAGCTGCCCGTACAGTTTTTCCGATTCCAGAAGATCCAGTATAAAAAATATAATCAAAACGCTGCTTAAGCAATTCTGTTGTTTCTGGGATTCCTCCCATTACTACACGGCAACACTCCTGTTTACAAAACATCTGATTAGTTAAGAAATTATTCCGTTTAGTAAATAAAACATTTGACATATAGAAATAATTTGATTTTATCGCTGAAATATCACTGAAATAAAAATTATAATGCTTTTTTTTTCAAATCGGTATAGATGTAATTGAATTGAAAGGGAGAGAGAAAAGAAAAGGCAAAGGTGCCTCTTCATTCGTCTTACATTCTTTAATGAGTCATTATTATGCAACAAAACTTTATAATGTTTAAACCATTGGCTATGCTAAACAAGAAAAAGCAGTTTTGCAAATGTTGTTTTTATATAATTTTTTAAAATATTATTTTAAAATATACTAATTTAAAATATACTATTTTAAAATAAACTATCTATTTAGATTTTATACATATATATTTATATCTAGCAGAAAATAAAAGTCAGTACCAATCATGTTAAAGAATATATTCAACAGTGCAAAACTGTTTTTTTTTTTAATTAAATGCAGTCAATTTTAATCCAATTTCATAGACTTCTTTATTAGGTTAAAAAATAAAAGAATCACAATTTATGATAGAACAGATACCTTTTTATAGAGATATATATTTCTAAATATGTTCCAAAATATTCCATGAATAAAAAAAAAAAAAAAGAATTTTGTTAGTTAAAATATTTTTTACAAATTTTATACCCTTATGATTTTCTTAATAGAAAATGAAGAAAAATAAAATAATAATAAATTGCTAATGTAAGTTTATAGAATATAAAAACTTAAAATTATAAATGCTTAAATCGTTGAATGTAATACTGATATTTTCATAGCCAATAGTATTTTCATAGTCAATTTCTATATTTAAGACTGTCTCAAGTATTATCTTAACATGTCATGAATCAATTAGTCTAGTAATCATAAGTCCATTTTTATTTCAAGACTATCATTGAATAATATTTATAATTTTATATTTATAATGTTAATTCTATTTTATGATAACAAAGGACAATACATCTTAAAAATATAAATTAGATATAAATATTCATCATAATGTTACATTCAACAACTTGATCATTAATTAATAATTTAAAATTCTTATATTTTATAAAATACTGTTTATTAAACATCACAAAAATTATTAATTAAAATAATTTTATTGTAATTTTTTTTATATTTATGAATTTTAAAACATTTTGTATCTTCATAAGAAATAGTCTATTAAATCACTCTTTTATATTTCTTTTTAAGCTAAAAAAATCATAAAATTGAATGGCTTTAACTGAACTTTGTTACAAATCACTTTGTTGCATAATGTTTGCATTTTAACAGAACTGTTAAAAAATAAGAAGCAATTTAATTTCAATGCATTCGTTTAACAAAACAATGTTTTCTTTCAGTAATATATCCAGTATTGATAAGATTAAATTATCTATGAATGTCGAATGTTTTGCTAATACACATTGAAGAAAAATTCGTAAAAATGATATCAATTGTTTGTATCGTTATTAATATTGTCATAAGTAACTTAATCCAGTTAAGTCAAGTTTTTATATCACAAAAAAATTCTGCTCGGAATAAAGATCGTAAATACATATTACGTTTTTAATCATGATCATGAATTTTATTCGAATGTTCTTGATTCGAGAATTTTTCAATAATTTTGTAAATAGCAATCATACCGTATCTATATATTTCGGAATGGTCTCGTATAAATATCTCGAGGTAGCTGCTGAAATCTCAGAAGGTTTCAATAACACGCAATTTCCAGCTGCGATAGCACCCATCATAGGTAATAAGGTCAGCTGAATAGGGTAATTCCACGCACCCATGACTAATACAACTCCATAAGGATCTTTTCGAATTTCCACTTTATCGAAAAAGTATGCCACTGACTTATGTGGCTGCAAAATATTGCAATTTGAAATGTTTATATTCTGCTATTATTAAAGCTGTTCAATGCAACAAAAAATAAAAAAATCGTGTCTGCTCTTATATAACAGAAAAATCATATTCAGATAATTACCTTCTCTGTTGCTGCCCATTCCTTAATATTCATGAGCATATACTTAGTTTCTTGAATTGTATAATCGATTTCCAATGCTAATGTTTCAAACTTGCACTGAAAATGTGTGAATAAAGAACGTTGATAAATATAAAGAAGAAGCTGATAATATGATCATCATTAACAGAATAATTGTTCGTATAAAACGTAATCGTACCCTATGCAAATCCTTTGCTAGCACTTCTATCATTTCTGAGGAGTTTTCTGTTAGCATACGAATAATTTGGTTTAATTGTTTGATCCTCCATTCTAACGGCCGCGTTTTGCCTCTATAAAATGAGTCTCGTAGTTGCTGAACTACCTGTAATAATTCTTATGTAAACAAGACGTTATTTAGCTCTCACAAATTATGTCTTTCTTTTATATAAGATTAGAAAAAGGATACTTTGTTACTGATTTATTTAATTAGCGTACATTCAGTTATGAGACAGACGCAGATAAGGAAAAAAAATTAATATAAATGCAATTCATGATTTACTTACGTCACCATAATCTGTAGAAGTTGGCTTGTCATCTTTTTCATCTAGAACAAAATATATTATATTCAAGGTGAATATCCAACGCTCTTTAGTTATGCTTGTTTATAATGTTTTAGGATTTCAATAAGTTAAAAATATGTTCGTAATTTAAATGCTAAAAAAACTTATGTAAATTAAATCAATTGGCATATCAACAAGTTAACCTTCACGTCTTGTACACGTAAGCATAAGAAATGAGCGAGTGCGTATTGTATGAAAAGCTCATAAAAATAACGACAAATCTCATACTAAAATAATCTCGTTCAAGTCTAATCTTTCTTTGTCCCAAAGAGTTTTTTTGTTTCAAATACCTGATGGAACAATTACAGAATAAATAAATTGTTTGACCCTTGGGAAAAAGAACGCGATTAATAATTAGGAATATTTATTAATTTTGAAATTTTACTGTAGTTTTTATTCGAACTTAAAGAAATAAATCCAAATTTAACTGTTAAATATTTAAACAATGATTAGTATGTAAACCGTTGTATTTAAAATATTAAAAACTCTCAAAATAAGCAAGAAGCGATATATAAGAACATAAAGATTAGAAAGTATTTTTTTAATAAGATTGACAACAGGTCTGAATTTGAAAGAGAAGGGGTGCGTTTGGAAAGAACTATTAGCGTTATCAGCATCAGTCTATCTTTGTTCTACTTTTAATGAGTAATGAAGATAGACTGATGCTGATAGCGCTAATAGCATCTTCCCGAATGCACCCCAGACATTTTGCAAGGTTGATATTATAAATAAAAAACCTCTTAAAATAATCAAGGAGCGATAAAAACATCAAAATATAATAAACTTTTATTTTTCAAATAAGATTGATAACAAATTTTCATTTAAAAGGCAGCTCGACATTTTACGAGGTGTCTAATACTACAAATAAAAAAATTACGTGAGACGATTTACATAGTTTTCTAATAAGGAAAATTTCCTTAAACTATACCGACTGATAAAAAAATATTGTTGTATTGTTCTAATGTAAAGCCTCTACAATGAGGAATATTAGGAATATTAAATAATAAATATAGGAATTAAAGTGTCAGAATTAGTTTCCTCGATAAACGCTGTAAATAATTAATACCTTGTGTAACACATTTACGTCTCATATCCAAAATTAAATAAATTAATATTTAAAAAAATTAAATTATATATAATAGCTAAAAAGGTTAATAGCTGATAAAATTAGTTTAATTAGGTGTGTTAAAAGTTTCAATTAAAATTAAATTAATTAAAGTCAAATTAAAAGATAATTTAAAAAAAATTGTAATTTTTTAAAATTAAAACTAAATAACAAAACTAGATTTTTAAATAAATTATTATTTTATTTGCAAACTAAGTATACATACTAAATATACAAGTTGAAAGTAACTGGTTGAAGTTAAAAATTAATTGTATCAAGTTACTAACTTAACTCGGTTAATTTTAAATAAATTAAGTTTAATTAAACACTATTAAGTTATTAACTTTATTATTCTCTAACTTTTTGACAAGTTACGGTCCAACTCTGTTTATGTCTCTTATTTATATTCGATTTATATTCCATTGTGCGTTACTTTTAACTTCCGCTCTGTAATATTCATTCCCTCCCAGTGTTCCTTCCATAAGCAGTCCTAGGTCGATGACCCCATTTTCGGAGCAAATGTTTTCCTCGTGCGCGGAAGCTCGAAAAACGCGCTCAACATTCGAACATGCAACGAACGTGAAAGTCAACCATTTCGTAAGAGAACAAATCTGTTTTCGCTCCGACGCGATATAACGCGATATCCATTTATCCATGCGTAATCGCAAAAATTTGTCGATATATCAGGCACGAATGAGTATAATCTATACCTCGCTTGTCACGATGCAATTAATGGCAATTAACGCGCACGGCATAAATTGTACGTTGCGCAAAGTCCCGAATCGTTCTTTGTTACCTGATTCTCCCATTGTTTTTTTTTCTACCGTGAGGTTACTGATTTATCGCCGGTTTATTGCCCATCGTGATTTTCTTAGGGCCAGTTTCACAATCTTCGGTTACCTTAACCGACCGATTATTTCACTGGAATTAACCAATCGTATTTGTCATTAAGCGAAATTAACAAATGCGATTGGTCAATTCCAATAGAATAACCGGCCGGTTAATTTAACCGGAGTTTGTGAAACCAGGCCTTAGACGGAATAAAAGACGTTTACGACCGGTCTTCACGACTCTCGGATTAAATTTATTAATTGCCGGTTGCGAAATTTCAAACTGATCACGTTGCTAGCTCGGTTTTTATCCGTGCAAATTGTAATTTATTTACGAACAAAATATAGTATTTTTGATCGATATTACGTAATAAGCACTGCGCGTGTTAAAGCCCGTATCAGACTAACGATTGGGATTGGATTGAAATTTGACGAATCAGAACAAAGTTTTTAAAAAACTTTTGCTTAATTTACCTGCTCTGATTGGTTAGATTTCAATCCAATCTCAATCCCAATCGTTAGTCTGATACGGACTTAACACGTTTAATTGACATAACAAAAAAATTCGGTCGGCTTATAAATTTCCCAATTCCTAAGAATTTTTCATAAGTTAGCCGGAATCAGCGAGAGACCGGTTTCTAATGGTAACATGGCGCACGCCAAATTTCGCGTAGGAACTACATTCCGGCGAAACGTGAGGCGGCCCTCAAAGACCGTGCAGCGCTTTAGTGACGCCTTACCCTTCAAACCTCCCGATTTTGAACAACGCTGCGATTTGTCGCGCGGCGTGACATAATTTCCGGTCTTCCGAGCGTAAAATCTTTTAGCGCGGCCGCGCGAATCCACGGTCGTCGGGAAGCGACAAATCCCGAGGCCTACGCGACCAGCGACCTTTCGAGAGAACGGAAAGCTCGGCGATCAAAGGGAGAGCCGGGCGAAAGTATGGCGCCGCATGATATACGCATGATACGCAGAGGAAGCGCGCGATCGAGTCTTCATTTTCTCTCTTACTGTTTCTAGCCATGGTTGCGGAGACGAGACACACTCAGCCTTCCGTTGGAAACGTCGATTCGGCCTGTCAAACGATGTCAAACAGCGTCGACGGACGGTGTGGGGAATGGAAAATTTGCGACGCTGGAGGCTCCTGATGATGTGCGTGCGGGATCGACGCGTTACATACTAAGCCTCACAAAATGCAACGTAAGAGATCAAAGTGTATACGTGTCTTTGTGGTTATCTCACTGAGCTCTCTGCCCTGCTCCGAAAAGCGGCGGCGGCAGCGGCGGCGACGGCTCGATGGAAGGAGAAAGGCGATCTGGAAGGTAGGTGGAGAGAGGGATCGAGAAAGCGCTCGATGGCGGGGAAACGATTGATGCGAAACGACCGTTTTGTTAGGGAGGAAAGAGCAATACGCAAAGCAGTAGCGATCACGTAACACCTTCCTCAGGAAACGCGAAAAGTGAGCGTTTCTCTTGTTAGTTTTCATATATTTTTTGCTCTTCGCATTTCCTAGAAGATAAAATTACAGCGTTATTATCTAGAGTTATTGGGCGTGCCTGTTTTATCGACGCATGAAGACGTGTGTCGTACAGTAGTTCGCTGCTAGGTGGCGCCGCTTGTCAAGCGCGCGCGCGCGCGCACGTTTCACCGGTCCTTCCGGAAAAAATCTTCATATCAAAATAGATTAAATTGTAACAGAAGAATTAAATTATATCAAAGTACATTTAATTAATACAAACCGATTGATAAAATTAGATCTGTTCTGATATAATTTGATCTATAATTTGATCCTCGATACGAAGCAGATCTTCTCTCGGTCTACTTTGTAACTTTTTTGACAACAGTTTTGTCATTTTTATTATTTACGTTGCATATATAATATAAAGTAAAAAAGTTGTGAAATAATATTATAACAATAAAACTGTCGTTAAGAATTACCGAATGGGCTTGCCGGAATTGGAGCGAGCCCCGGCGAAAGTGAAGGGTGGAAATTGAGGAGCCAATTTGCGCGGGGTGGAACGAGTCGGGAAATGATCATTTTCGCATTTCGCATTTCCCCGTGGAGTATTCCACATGCATTATATGTTACTTTCTCCCGGAAGTCTTGCTTCCTTTTACGATTTCTGATAAGTTCTTTTTTCCCTCGTCGCGTAACACACGTTAAGAAACGCGACGCCTTATCCTTTTTCACAATTGTGAACTATTAATATGACGTATAATCTGCGTTTATTTGAGATTTAGCTTCCGGGAAAGATACTTTTAAGGAACTTTCATTATTGCTCGCTCGTTGGGATTATACACCCTAAAAGTATTTTGTTGACAGATTTTTCAATGTTGCAACTAAATGTTGCGCTAATTTTTGTATCTGCTAGAATTTTGACTGCCATATAGAGTTTGTAAATTCTGCTTCTATCAGTTAGTTCTGTTGATTAAGTGCAATTCACACAGACAAGTTTTGCTGTAATTATAAGATCTTTCTTTTTGGAGTCTATAGAAATATATATAAGAAGTATCGGATGTTTAGGCAAACCCTAATAAAAATATTTCTCAATATTATGATACGAATTCAAACTTTTCAGAAATACTGAGAAACAAAATTCCTCTTTTCTTAGAACTTTTTATATATGTGAATTATAATAAGATATTCTGAGATTCGTATAAACAAAAATTTGCAATTTTCTAAAGAGTTGTAAAATTATGGAAAATTATGAAAAATTTTATAACTCTCGCGAAAATTTTTCTCAGATTTATCTGATAATTTCTTAAAATAATAACATAATAAAAAGTAATTATATCAGATACTTATTAAATATTTAATGATAAAATATCTGATGTGAATTTTTAAATACGAAGCGAATTTCAACAACAAACTTTATATACAGAATATATAAATATAAAGTTAACTAGTTAAAAGTTATCAACTTTTTAACTTTATTATTTAATCCTTTAGTCATTACTCTCTGTGAATAACCAACAGTCACGTGGCGCGACTTTTTACTCTTAAGCATTAATCGCGCGTTTCAAATGTGCCTCGATTTGCATGCAGGACCCTAATTTGCATTAGATCACATTAATATTGAAATGATCTGCCATACGATCACTCGGAGAGCTCCAAAAAAAAAGGAACGTACCAGCATTGTTACGTCCGTTCGGGAGCGACTGCACGTTTATCTTCACGCATTCCCCTATGTGCACATCCATTTCAACGCTCGGCATTTTATCCAAGAGGATAAATCCTCTCTGATCACTTTTCCGATCGCGAATTCACGAGACGTTTGGTCCTTCTGACAATCCCCAGAAGGGAGAAAAAAATAGATCTTCCGCTAAATAAATTTGCGACAGATAATCGTACGCGTCCGCGCGGCCCCCGCGTCGTGCCTTCTGACCACGCAAAGTTGCGAGTTGCCCCCTTCGAGGATGCCAGAATCGAAACTGAATCTTTGTTGAAGGATAGTTCACGACTGTGCGCATAGCTATTCGAGAACGGTGGGGGTTAAGCATGGAGTTTTAAAGCAGTGTCCGTCAAGTCGAGGTAAGTCCTTATAAAGCTTAATGCGACAGAAATCTACGCAAAGTCTCGCTGATTTTTTAAACCGTCAAAATATCCAATTGGAGTCTGCGATAGGTGCCGGTAAAAATGATGAAAATTTAAAAACTGCTGGCTTCCTAAATTTATTCTTTTTTTTCTTCTGTTCAACGACAAAATTGACCGTGAATATTCGAGTTTTGTTTCTCAAACTAGTTACAAAGAGGAAAACAATGAAAAATTTAACTTATAAAGATTTACTGTTATAAAAATGTATTACTGGGCAGTATTACATTTTTTGGCCAATTATTCTTTATTTGAGTATTAAAAGTACTAACGGCAGTGTTTTAAAAATAAGTATTAATTACTGGTCAATTTAATATTATCCAGTATTAAATTTATATAAAGATATATTATAAAAACAATCTTATTTTGCTATAGTTTCAGGTAAATACTTTTTAAAAAAGTAATGTTTATTTCCGTTTATTTAATGTATATTTTTAGTCAATGCGGATTATATTTTAAATTCCGTTTAACTTGCTTTTTATCTTGCTCTAGTTCTAGGAAAAAAAAGACGAAGAATAAGTTAAACTAAGATCAAAGTTAATCTAGGTTGTGCTAGAAATGGACACAAGTCCCTGTTTGAGAAGGTTGAACAAATCGACATCTGCTTTTGAATCAATATATTTCTACTTTTTCTCATCGACAATGCGTGCGAGTCTATAGTTTTGATATACCTAGGTTTCTGATGCTGTACGCAACTTGTGTTCGTATTGATTACGTAACGATTACGCTTAAGATGTTAAAATTATCCTGTTTTACTAATCAATGTGACAATTCATTAATTTTTTAAATCGCTTTACAGAATAAAAAATTATTTTTAATAAATTTACAATTTTTCTTCTTTTTTGTACAAAATTATTACGTGCGCATCATGTTATTGTCTGTACTTTAATTGTGGAAAAGAATTTTTAATTCTGTAAAGGCAATTGAAAGATTAGAGATTAATCGGAAATAATGACATTGATCGATAAAACAAGACAACTTTAGCATCCCTTCAAGAATCAAGCGTAAACAAAAAATCAAATAATTTTTAAATAAACAAGAGAATTCTGCTCAAACTTAACAGTTCTTCAAATGTAATAACAGAACGATCCGTGACATTAAAAATTTTTTTGTCGTACTTTTTGAGATGTGATACACATATTTTTAAGTGTTGGAACCCAGCGTAAATGTATCTTGGTGTATCACGATAGTAGATGTATCGTAAATTACTCAGTGATTATTCAGCGATCAGCTGAAGCAGCGAACGGAAACGGAAAATAATGATTTATAAGATTTTTTGTTAGCTGCGAATAGTAATTCAGACATGTCCGCAATTATATTACCGCCACGTGTCTTGTGACTATGCTACATTTATCTTGTTTTTTAGATTACCCATACACAGAAAAGGACACGTTTTAAATATTTTTACGCGTTTATCTAGTCTATAGTTAGAAAAAAAACTCGATCGGCAGAGAGAAAGAGAGAGAGAAAGAGCTCACTTATTAATAGATGGGATGTTTAAAGTTGCGACAATCTCACGCACATCAAGTTTGAAAAGGTTAAACAAATCATATGACGTCTGTTTCTGAATCAATATCTATATTTTTTCATCGAAAGTGCGTGCGAGTTTATCATCTATATTTTCAATGTAGGTTTATGATGCTATATGCAGCTTATGCGTATTAATACATATAATAATTCATGATGCTATATGCAGCTTATGCGTATTGATACATATAATAATTCATGATGCTATATGCAGCTTATGCGTATTGATACATATAGTAATTTTCAGTACTAGGAACGAGCTTTTAACAATAAGAGTGATTTATTGAAAAATCTGACCAATAATAGTTTCTGGGTTTTTCGAGAACAAGATACCATGTCTTTCTCATAGCTTCTAATTTTACAACTCCCAGCAAAGATTAAAAAAAAAAAATAGGCGTGACATATTACAATGTTATTTTCAACTTAAGCTTCTTTTTATGGTTCAATTAATTAAATTTCGAATTTTACTCACCCGGTTTGGAAGCGGCTAAAATAACTGTTTGCATATCGATGCGACAGATATCGGATTCTTCCGAGGCATCTGCCGGGATGTCCAGCTTTACTTCACCCTAGAAGAAGAAAAAACGTTATTAAATATCTAGGATGTTTACTTAAATTTTATAAAAGAGTTCCTTGAAAATTCCCGGATAATCTAAGAATTTTATTCGAAAGATTAGAAATTTTTTAATATAGTTGTGAAATAAATTAATTTATTTTAAATATCTTTAAATGTTTTTTAAAAAAATATGTATAATACACACACAATTACAAGGGACTTTAGAAATATCAAAAGTAAAATTTTGAAAAGAAGTAAAAAGAAATATATGAACCAATATAATGATCTTCCCGCAATATGCGTATCCAGTTCACTGAAAGTACAGAATTCAAAACGTGATTAATCAATTTAGAATAATGTATATAGTTTCTTTTATTGTCAATCAGTTCTTAAATAAAAATGTACGAATCGCACGAAAATATACGTAGATGTGTATGCCACTTTAATTATTAATTGTATATCTTGCATTATCGCGAAACAATGACAATTATAAAAAAACAATTATAAGTATCAATAAAATTCTTAATGATTTCTAACGATAAAAAATGAATAAATTCCCTGCAGTAAATAATCCGTATTAATGTCTCACATAGACATGTGCAAGAAAATATGAAGACAAAAACGGATGTCTTTCCAATCCAAATGGGAATTGTATAATAAAGATTATACAATACCTACGTATTAATTTCTAATGTGCAAATTATATCGAAGATGTAATCAGTTGTATTTGAAGATTTATTACCAGGGATTTATTAAAGAGAGTTTATTGGATTATAAATGAATAGAAGAAATTACTTTCCGAGATGATAGTGATCAGCCTACGCTGACACGTCCACAATCTGTTAAATCTCATTTGACGAAAATTCATATAAATTAAACTTTACGCGGCATATATCATTCTGATCCACTTTATGAAATCGCATTTGATATAAATCCTCATGATGAAAAACGGATTGTATAGAAATCTTAACGGCAAAACAATTTTATAGTCTTAATGATCGCACAATGATTCAGTACATTCTCAATGTTGAAACGCGAGACACTTGTTTGGACTCTGCATAATTAATGATGCTTTTCCTCTATAATTAACGATGCGTTTCCTTGAAAAAATGCACGTCTTCTTAAGAATAATTTACATAACATTACTACCGCGCCTTTTTTCTCCCTCCGTGGAGACACACGCTCGACGCGTAACCCTGCCATTCGCGACTAATGATACTGAAAGCGGAAAATCGGTACTCTGCGAGTCTCTTTATTGCGAGTCTCTATCATTTCACTTCCTCGTCGAGAGTGCGAGTTACGTGTAAACCGGATTCACATACTAATCTGAGTATACCACGTGGATACCGGATGTGTAACAGTTTTCACTGTTGTAACAATGCTGTAGAATGAGTTTTCGATTTCGAAGGGAATTGACGGGCCGTGACGGCTTTTAATATCCGTACTCTCTGACCTCGTGTCGAGGCGTAAAATACTTACACGTAATTAAAAAGTAATGCTCCTTGTCACACCAGTTTTACCTAATGTAAAAGTTTAATTTAATCAATAAAACCTTGCCGTTAGTGCGTCGACTAACAAGGAAATCTTATTTGCGAACTATTACTGGCAACTAGAAGCACATTAGGTGACAGTTTTTTCCATTAGATGAAAATTTAATTTGATCAATAAAACCTTGCCATTGAGTCGACTAACAAGGAAATCTTATAATACACATATTTATGTCGTCGTACGTTAGAAATCTCGGAGTGGCATTAACGTCGGACTTTTGCAGGAAATAAAGTCCACATGTCGCATGAAAAGCAGATAATCACATAACTTATAATAATATTGTTGCAATTGTTGATTAACCTTGTTTTATAGTCGGCGCAGATCGATTACATAATAAAGGCCAATTATACATTTTACGTATCGTAAATCAATCAGTAATAAAAACAAAATAATTATTTTTCGAGCGCAATAATCTCGCCATTTTTATTATACTATTCATCAAGCATTATAATTTCAGAGCGCAATATTGGAATACAATAAAGTAAGAAATGGAAAAATATTCGAAACGTGAAACGCAATGTTTTCTGAAAGTTATTTTTTTTAAAGATTTAAAGAATTAATCATCGAGGCGGAGTTTTCCTATTCCGCGAATCGCGATATTTATGACTTCGTCTCATTTTCCATAATTTATGATGCTCTTTTTGTATTTCTTAAAATATATTGGTTTTTCTTGTGGCAGCCGTCGCATTATCATTCGTGATTTAAATTTCCATTGAAACTCTATGAACCTTGTTAAGCTCGGTAAACTTGTACACATTCAATAAAATTATTATTATCATATACACATATATAGTTGTTATTGTAGTCACGCACAGCTGGAAATTGTGTGACGTCACAATTTGTGGCGAAACCTTTCAGCGATAAACTTTCGAAATATTTTTTGTACAAATAGCTAAATTATACGAATTACGTAATACGAATTGTCTCTCTCTCTCTCTCTCTCTCTCTCTAACAAGCATGTCATTTCACTTCGATATATTAATCACGCGCCGGTGCAAATACGATGGCCCGACACCGGAAGTCGATTTCGTCATTATCAGCCGAGAGAGTTCGAGTTCTAAATCCGTGAAAAAAAAACTGCCGATGCCATGTACGAGGCTGAATAGGGTTTCGGGTTTCGGCTGTGAAAGTAATTGGCTACGCAGCGCGATGGTTGACGGACCGGTTGAAAATGCACATCTGGTACCGTTCGATATCGAACGGAACTTTGACAGCACACGATATTTAATGAAAGAGATTTATAAAATACTTGGAATAATCATTTGAATACTCTATAAATATGTATTTACCAAAAAATAAGCTCGCGAATATTTTTACGAGCTTATTAGATTTAAGATCACGCACGGAAAAAAATTTATAGTAAAAATTACTGCGTACGATGGTAGCCATGGACCATAAAAAGACATTTTAGAGAATTGTATCTTGAGTAGTGTAAATACTATTGGTAATTTGATGAAAAACATAATAAAAACACTTTCACAACTTCTTCCTTAGTCTGCGTTTACCATTTGCCACAGTAATTTTTACTATAAAATTTTCTCCGTGCAGAAATTTACATATATCACAAGTGTCACAAAAAATGTATGAAATATTATTATATTAATTTTTTTACTTACCATAAATATTTATTTATTTAAATATTTAATAACACGTTGAATAAAGATTTTATAATTTTTTCCCCTCGCGTACGTAAAACGCGTATAAAATATTTATGTTTTTTAAAGAAGTTTTAAATAAGTAATAATAAATATTTATGAGTATGTATCATAAATATCGGGTGCTGTCCAGGCACTCACCGCGACATTTTGTTCATCAGCGGATCGCGTGTTTAAACGCGCGACGGACGTGCTCACGCTAATAAACAGCCGCGTATAAGCATCGAACCGTGACCGATGGTGGCCGGGAAACTCACCATGTTCGACGATCTTGACTGAGGCACCGTCAGCTCGAGTCCAGGCATTTATCTCCCCGCGGAGGAGATCGTCGTTCGCATGCACACGGAGATCAGCGTCGTTCAGCGCCGAAGCCGCTCCTCTGTCATATAAAGATTTACGCGAATACATTACGATATAATTGCGGTTTTTACTGTTTGCAAACGATGCACAGTGGGGAAAATACAAGCCGTTAAAAATAACCACGTCAATTTTCAATCGAAATAATTGAAATTTGATATTCTACATGCTTTTTTAGTCGCTAAATTTGAATCCACAAAAGATTAAAAATTTGATATAGATTTTTGACGCTTAACATATCGTTTTTTCCCACTGTGCGACGCCGTGATTACTCTTCCAATTTTTTCACTTATTCTCCTCACATTATTCTCCTTTCGAAAAGAAGTGCCAAATCGGATCGGGATACGTTTAAATGAACTCGTTTTATTCGGTGTACAAGCCCACGGTTTTACATTAAAATGTTTCGGATATATGTAAAGCCCGAAATACCGACCCAGAGAACATTAAGACATCTTAAAGACGACTCGGTTTAATTTACTTGTTATCTCATTCTAGTTCCCAAAATTAGAAAGAGATAAAGAGTAAGTTACTCCAAGATTAAAGTTAATCTACGTTGGTAGAAATAGGCCTCAAAGACGTCTCTTTTAAAACGTCTTTCCGATGTCTTTTAGATATGCGTGTTGTCTGGAGACTAATGCCGCGGGTTCGCGCAAAGAAAATATAACGATTATTGTGTACTACTTTTTTTTCCCGAAGTTTCGACTTCGATTTATTGTCAGGTGACACCTGATGAATAGTCAATCACGACCCCGTACGATCTCGCAACGTGACGTATGCACGGGCTCCGAACTTGCTTTTACGATGCAAGTGTAGTCGATCTAATTTATGCGAATAATTCGAACTAAATCAGGCGGGCTTACACAACTTGCGAGAAAACGAGAGCTGTCGATTCTTGAGGAGGAAAAGAAATTGCTCGAATACGTGTATTGTACACGTGTATCTTATTTTACGTTTATCTTATATTACGTGTATCTTTCGCTTTTAGGCCAGTATTCATAGTCAAATCTTATTTCAAGACCGTCTCAAGTAATGTCTTAAGATTATGCTAATACGGCTCTGTGATTAGTTAATGACGTCTCAAGATAATACTTAAGACGATCTCAAATGTAAGACTCGACCATGAATAGAACGGCCTTAGAGTATTTTTTTTCCCCCTATGCGAAATTGGACGCCTCGAAGGCGGACTCGACGGTCGTCGAGTGTTGCAAATTATTTAGGTTTTTAATTTCATTGAGCGTTAATTACAAACATTACGCTGCTAATGAGCGTAGAGATCTAATGAGACTTCCTATGTTTAGTAACTCTG